>NW_021703783.1:62232710-62246706 GCF_005190385.1 Monodon monoceros
TCCCCCTGGAACAGTTTCCAGAACTTTTGATTTGTAGTGTTCTCATTGTCAAAAACATTTTCATTTTAAATTATTTTATTTAAAAATATTTTGTTTTTTCAGCTATACTGAGATATGATCGACAAATAAAATTGTAATATTTAATATATGTATACATTGTAAAAAAGAAAAAAAAAAGCATAGGACAATTGCATAGCTCTCTTAAAGGTAAATACTACCAAGCAGTAATAATAACAGCTATTTACTATCTGAATCTGCCAAAAAAGAAAGACAGTGAGAAAGAGAAAAAGAAGCAAAGTAAAAATTGGATTTAAATCCAAAGAGAAGCTACTGAATTTTAAAATTAAATCATTCAACAATTACTTACTGAGAATTCACTATGAGTCAAGCACTAAGATAAATGCTTGGGCTTCACTGGTAGATAAATAAATAAATAAATGCATAATTACACCCTAAAAGAAGAGATATGAAAGAACAGGGTGGTAACAGGGAAAGATACGTTTGAGGAGAATAAGACGGAATCAGCGAAGGTTTGCTTCAGAAAGTCACAAAGCTTAATGAATGAGTTAGCCAAAGGGTAGAGAGACTGTTTCAGACAAAGGGAAAATGCACAGGGACTAGAGGTATGAAAAAGCTTAGATAATTAAAGGTGTGAAGGAAGTGCAGCTAGAATATTGATGAGCAAAGGGAAGAGACTACAAAAGTCAGCTGATCCTGATAGGTCTAGTTAGATTTGGGATCTTTTTCCCTAACAACTTTGTTCAACTTAGAGTGTCATCTACTTTATACTCATGATAATTCCTCTAAGAGAGATATAAAATTCAAAGTGGATTTCAAGTCTATAATTAGTGTTCTCTATCGAAAAACACATTTCCTCTGAGCTTCAGCTGTTACTGATAATATCAATACCAATGTTTAGAAACACTGACATTTCCTCTTAAGCCCTTTTATTAGTATTGCATTTTATACATCATTTTTATATAGTATTTCATCTAATCCTCACAGCTGGTCCAATTTTTCTAGCAAATGCTAGGTTTTTGAAATCTTTGATTCCTAAATTGAAAAAAAAAGTATGAGATTCTTATTCTAAATTATAAAATTCAATTCAACAAGCATTTATTTACCTGATACAAAAAAGACAGTTTTCGGGGCTTCCCTGGTGGTGCAGTGGTTAAGAATCCACCTGCCAATGCAGGGGACACGGGTTCAATCCCTGGTCCAGGAAGATCCCACATACTGCGGAGCAACTAAGCCTGTGTGCCACAACTACTGAGCCTGCGCTCTAGAGCCCACAAGCCAAAACTACTGAAGCCTGCTGCCTAGAGCCCGTGCTCCACAACAAGAGAAGCCACCACGACGAGAAGCCCACGCACCACAACGAACAGGAGCCCCCCCTCGCCGCAACTAGAGAAAGCCCGCGCACAGTAACAAAGACCCAACACAGTCAAAAATAAATAAAATAAAAAATAAATTTATTTAAAAAAAGACAGCTTTCAGAGGTAAAATATGGAGGCTGAACTTTCAAAGTAACTTACTCTTTTTTTGAAAGCTTTGCTTCCATGCTGTTAACCTTATAAAGTAATTTTTAACCGGTTCTACCAAAGTATCAGTCAAGCAGAACTTAAATTTTTGTATTATTCTAAATACCACAGTGTGGACCTTGATAATTTAAGTCCACTGGACCTTGATAATTTAAGCCCATATCTTGTTTCATGTGTATATGCTGTATTTTATCCTTTTTGCTATTACAGTTAATCCTTCAAGAAAATGAAGGTAAATATAAATACAATCATGAATTCACAGCTCTTCAAAAGAATGTGTGTGAAACCACACTACACAACTACTACTGTCTAGCTGACACACTTTCTCCTCTACTCAGTAACTCTGCCTTTCCACCCACACATTAGACTTTTTCCCCTGAAAATCTGCTGGTGTATATCATCTACAAGCAGGAAAGTAATTACCTTTATGTAAAAGTTCTTCCCTTTCGTCCCAATTCTGCTAGAATAGAATAAAATGATTCCATTTATATGTAGTGCTTAATTAAACAGAGTAAATGTTCTAAATGACTAAAGTCATATCAGATATATTCATTATGGACCCACAATTAGATATAAACTCAAAGGCAGGTACTTTCTATTTGTCCTCCAACACCTAGTGAAAGGTCTGAAACAGCAGTTATGCAAATATTAGCTCCCTTTCCCCTTTGGTAGGAAAGGCTGTACTAGGTACTTTCATTTACACTACCTCATTTCATCTTCCCAGAACCCTGCTATAGAATATTATTATCCTTACTCAGCAGACTCTGAAGGGGAAAGGACTCCAATTGTACAAGTTCTTCCTTCTATATTTTACTAGCTCTCTATTTTTTTAAAACCTACACCACTCTACAATATAACATTTTATTAAGCAATTGGCTGTTTAATAAACTTGAAAATATCTGCAGACTTCACTTGCTTCATACTCAGCTATCTGAAAGGCAAATACCTCTAGATACTTAAAAGGGCCAAATAAAAAGTGTGGTATAGATGTAAAGCAGAAAGCAAGGTGAAAAAAGAACTATTGTTTAATTCTTCAAGACACATTGAAGCATCTTCACTTTACTTGAAGTGAATACCAAGACCACCCAAGTTTAAACACAAATACAAAAACATTTCCAAAACCTAAAATAGCAAAAATTCATGTTTGAAAATCCACTTTAACACGTTATGCTGTAATTCAATTCACAGATGGCTTGGCTAATCTTTCTTCCAGCTGCCATGTTACCAAAATAACCTTTCTTCACTAATTCTATTCATGTTTTACTACAGCTATTATATTCCTGCTTGGTATACCTAAAACCCATCAAACAATTTTTACAGGTCATTCTGCAAATTTCTATGTAAATATTCTAACAAAATAAAATTGAAAAGCCCACTAATCTAAAGATAGCACCACTAGAGCTTAATAATATACACTAATGGTAACAACAGTTGAGTGCTGGAATATATCAACAGTACCATTGAGAGTATATAAAAAATACACACAAACACAGACATACACCTATGCAAGGTAGAGGGACTGCAAGGAAATTCGTTAACATAGAGTAAAGGGATTACCTTTTTTTTCCTTTTCTCTCTCTCTCTGTTTTCTTCTTTTTTCAGTATTTCCAAGTTCTCTATAGGGCTTATGTATAACAAAATTAAAAAGAAAAAAAAAACTAAAAAAAGTGAACATTTGGCAAATATCAATAGAAAAAAATCAGATGGCTTTTCATTGCTTATTGTATATAAGACTGATTATACTTCATAAATTATCTAAGTTTATTTTTATTCATGCATAATTCAATTTTAAAATGTATTTCATTAATATGTAAATATAGGTTAAAATAATTCTCTGGCTCCTCTCACTCAAGGTCTCTAAGTATATTAGTACAGGAGAGAGGCAGGTTGGAGGAGTGTAGCTGCCATCTAGAAGGCAGCCCTTGTGAAAAAGATAACAAAGAGGGCTCCCCTGGTGGCGCAGTGGTTGAGAGTCCGCCTGCCGATGCAGGGGACACAGGTTCGTGCCCCGGTCCGGGAAGATCCCACATGCCGCGGAGCGGCTGGGCCCGTGAGCCATGGCCGCTGGGCCTGCGCGTCCGGAGCCTGTGCTCCGCAACAGGAGAGGCCACAACAGTGAGAGGCCCGCGTACTGCAAAAAAAAAAAAAAAAAAAAAAAAAAAAGGTAACAAAGAGAAGTAAAATGCCTTTTGATAAACTTCCCAATTACCCTAAGAAATTAAGACAAGTCCTAATGCTTTTCTTAGTTCTACTAGAACTCATTGCTCATGATTCTTCATTTATGATAAACATACTTTAGCTTTCAAAGACAGCTAACAACATAAAATTTACCTTCAAAATTGGAGGGAAAAATTATGAGTGTCCAAAGATATTCAGCCTGTACTAACAAAAAAGATCATCAAGTTTACAATAAAAATTTTAAAGTATAGAATATTTCCTTGGGAGGAGATGAAAACAAGAAATTGGTAAATAGAGCAAGCACCTTTATTCTACTGTCTACTTTCACTAATGGCGGACTTAACCTCATTTTATTACTGTATATAAAAATAAATCTATTTTCTTTAAAAATTGGAAGACTGCTATACTCTATGGTGTATTGGTTAATAAGGGTTCATAGCATTTTAAAGGGAGTGATCTCCACTATTAGCCTCAGGAGCAATCAGACTACTTGCTACAGTAAATATCTGAAAGAATAGAAGGCTTCTTCATATAAATGGGTCTCTGGGACTGGAAATGTTTAGTTAGGATACTAACTCATAACTCATTTCTCCTATATAAAGCTTTCTTTAAACAATGTTAAATTTTACAGTGTCTTGCAGAGTAAAGAGTAGAATCTTTCCTAAAATTTACTTCAATTTAAAACAGGATGATGATCCAAAGCACTGTATTTAACTATTCCAAATCTTCAAAGAGCATAATGCTTGTGGTACTGTAAGTATCAATGATAACTGCCATACCTAAACTAGGGTCTAGTTTTACTTTTATTCCAAAATAGGAAGACAACAGTTAATAACAGAAAACAACAGATGCCTTTGAATTTTCTAATGAAACTAGTAACGGCTTTTCTTGTAGTCTTTTTGTTTTTTACCTCCCTGTCATCCACAGTTCTGTAAAACGCAGAAGTTCTAAACGTGGAATCAGATTATCCAGTGAAAACAAACAAGCTTTTAGTAATGGAAAAAATGACTTAATAGAAGAGAGGAAGCTAGCAGAAAAGCAGGTATATGATCCCATTCATGTAAATTGAAAATGAGACAAAAGCATGATGTGGCTTTTTACATGATGTCTTGACAAAAGGAACATCTTAAAGAACTTAACAGAATCATAAAATACTAATATAAACCAGTGATCTGTTAGTTCTGTGTTACGCTTTAGTCATTATATGTTCAGTTACTATACTTCAGGTAAAGTTATTTAGAACCAAGGACTGATAATTCAAAAATTAACTATACCACTTATCAGTCATGGTCCTACAATTCTTGTCTAATAGCACCTACAATCATAAACAGCAAGCTCTGGGACAGTAGAGAATATTAGCTGGCAAAAGCAAACCTTGGTATTCCCTGGCTGTATAAAGGGAGCTTCTTGGCATACTCCACTGGTACACTTTAGATAACTGATCTACCAGATCTGCTCTAGCCTATCTACTGAACTATAATTAGCTCCAGGGATTCTTTAGGATACCAAGAAAGGTAGAATCTGGTGATTCAAGTAGCCCAGAGACACTATAACACAGTGTTTATGAGAATAATGTTGAGTCAAACTACCCAGATCCAACTCCCAGTTCTGCAATGTATAAGCTTTGCTGTGACTTTGGAGTCACAACTGCATCTCATTTTCTTCATTGGTATAAAAGAAAAATAAGATTAAAAATATTTACCTCATATGATTGTTGTGAGACAATACAACTGCCTAAAACAGTGTTTATTATATAGTTAAACATTATTATTTACGTTTACTATTTATTATTCCCATGAGATCAGTCCCTCTGAAGATGGAGAGATGTGAATTGCCACACTTTTTATAAGAACCTGTTACAAACTAAAAGTTCTATGCCCTAACCATAGCCTCTGTTTAATGTCATATCATTTTCACAATAAAAAGGGGAGGAATCATTTTGTAAACTGACAACGAATCATATTTATCATTTGGGTGGGACTAAAGGAGAGAGGAGCTTATTGGGTGAGAAAAGGGCCTATGTGAGTTAGTCTAAAAGACCCAACTCAAACAGAACTGGATGGAATAACTATGACAACAATTAAAATGAACCTTCAAGGTATATTTCAAAATATAATATCCATTAATTACTTTGTCCTAAAAAATTTTTTTCTGATCTTTCTAAGAGCTACACAAAATTAAAATACTTTAAATCTTGTTTACTCCACTATGAATTCCACTCCTAAAAAAAGAGAGTTAATGCATTAGAACATATGAGAGTTAATGCATTAAAACATATGAATAAAAAAACAACCCTCCAATTTTGAGGGTTAGTCATTGTACAAAGCTGAATACTATCAGTTCAAATTATTTAAAAATTTCTCAATTTAGTATTCAGTATATGCAACTCTATTACAACAGAAAATGTAGTTAGTGGCTAAGAAAGTTAATATTACTGACTTGGAAAGCAGAAAAAAATGCATCAATTCCTAACTTCTTACAACGTCTAATAAAAATCACTTTGTAACATTAGCAAAGAATTCTAAAGATAAAAATGATAAAATACTGATCCAAGACCCAACTCTTTCTTGGTAAATACGAAACCTACAGTATCAAATAAAATCAAAGGGAGACTGGAAGGAATATTTTCATCTCTGAGCTGAACTACTGAAATGGCTTCCAAGCTGCTATTTTCCATAACTATCAAATAAATTTCCTCCAACAGACCTTAATTCATTCACTCCAGTGTTATATTCTTTTTTTTTTTTTTTTTTGCAGTACGCGGGCCTCTCACTGTTGTGGCCTCTCTGGTTGCGGAGCACAGGCTCCGGACGTGCAGGCTCAGCAGCCATGGCTCACGGGCCCAGCCGCTCTGCGGCATGTGGGATCTTCCCGGACCGGGACACGAACCTGTGTCCCCTGCATTGGCAGGCGGACTCTCAACCACTGTGCCACCAGGGAAGCCCCCAGTGTTATATTCTTTACCAATTTATACACCAAGTCTATACTTCTGGGCTTGCCACCATGCATCCTCCCAATCTTCCTTCACAGGCTATTCTCCATTTCCTAAAACTAAACCTCCTTCAGGCCCATAAACCCTGATTGCATTTCCATCACCTGGGTTCAGCTCCTTCCTCACTCGCTTCCTTCAGCACATTTTGAAGACTGTGAAAAATTCTACCTTACCTTCGTTTTAAGAATCATCTCAAACATACAAACCACAGAATTCTTACACCCTCCCCCACCTAGAATACCTTTTAACATCTTGTAAAATACCAGTGTTCAACTGAAGAGCCATCTGAGGAAAGATCTGCTGTCTGAACTACTGCAATAGCCTCTGGAATTGGCCTCCTGGTAGAACTCCCTCTTCCCTCCTCCCCCACACCTCAATCTTTTCTATAGGCAGCAGTTGTCTCTTAAAAATGCAAATCTCATTATATTAAGGCAATTAAATATCTCCAATGCATTTCTAGAGCTCTCAGTATGAAATGGATTTAATAGGACTTACTGGGTCCTACTAGATCTGACCTCGACCTACCTCTCTATACCTCTTGTGGTACCATTCTTCTCATCAGTGTGCTCTGGTCACACTTCCACTGGGTTCTTCCTTGGGCCTTGCTCCCTCCCTCCTTCCTATGAAGGGCTTTTATATGTTGTTTCCTTTGTCCAGAACCTATTCCTCAAGATTCTACCCCTCCACTATCTACCAACTTTACCAAGTCATACCAATTCATCCTTCAGCTTTCAGTTCAACCATCACTTCCACAGAGATCCCATCCAAACTCTCAAAACCTTTCGTTCCCTTTATTATGTATTTTTAAATGAAATATATTTGACATATACAATATTTTATGCTTTTCCTTCAAAAGACTCAACAATGATTGATCATTCAATTAATGTGAACAAAAGTTTGTCTGTATTCCTTAGCTCCTAGTACCAAGCCTGGCACATACAAAGAACTCAACAAACATTGTTAAATTCATGAAATACTCATAGTTCAATCACCAACTAATCAGTATAAGAGAATCTCTGCCCTCTACAAACATAAATTCTAACAGTTTTATAATGAATCAGTTTAATAAGGAGCCTCAGCAGTCTCTTGTGAAATTTCAGCTTTAAAAGATGTAGTGATCGAGAGACTTCCCTGGTGGCACAGTGGTTAAGAATCCACCTGCCAATGCAGGGGACACGAGTTCAATCCCTTGTCCGGGAAGATCCCACATGCTGCGAAGCAACTAAGTCCATGTGTCACAACTACTGAGCCTGTGCTCTAGAGCCCACGTGCCACAACTACTGAAGCCTGCACGCCTAGAGCCCATGTTCCACAACAAGAAAAGCCACCACAATGAGAAGCCCATGCACCACAACCAAGAGTAGCCCCTGCTCGCCACAACTAGAGAAAGCCCAGGTGCAGCAACGAAGACCCAAGGCAGCCAAATATTTTAAAAAAATTTTTAATTAAAAAAAATTTATTAAAAAAGATGTAGTAATCCAGAGTAAATGTTTCCATTGGTATTATACATGTCTAACCTAGCAAAAGAGATAACTTTTAAAAATATTTGAATTCATTTGAAATCTCACATACTTCTTATACCAGCAGTGTATAAGAATTCTTGTTTCTCCACATCCTTCTCAGCATTTAGTATTATCAGTCTTTTAAATTTTAGCCATTCTGGTGGATATGTACTAACACCTTACTGTGATCTTAACTTGCATTTCTCTGATGAACGATACTGAATAAGTTTTTGTCATTTAATACCATTTGAATATTAATGGTGAACATTTATCACCATTTGAATATTTCCTTTTGTGATGTGCCTGATTGTGGATTTTTTCTTACTCATTTGTAGTTTAATACATACATACACACACATACACACCGCTGAATATAAGCCCTATGTCAACTGTATGTGAGACAAATATCTTCCCATTTTGAAGCTTACTTCTCTTAATGCTATCTTTTGAGGGACAGAAATTCTTCATTTTAATGCACTCCAATTAATCAGTCTTTTCTTTTATGGTTAATGATTTTTGTGTCCTGTTTAAACATATTTTCCCTACCTGAAGTTTATAAAGATATCTTCATATGTTACCTTCTTCAATATCTATTATTATATATTTCACATTTAGATCTACAATCCATCTCAAATTGATCTTTGTGTATGGTGCAAAGTATAGGGTGTCAACTCTTTTTCCATATGGATAGGTTGACTGAGTTCCATTTATTTTCCATCAGAGTAAATAAGTCCTCTCACCTTTCTGTTCTTTTTTTTAATTTTTATTTTATATCAGAGTAGGGTTGATTAACAATGTTTGTTAGTTTCAGGTGTACAGCAAAGAGATTCAGTTATATATATACATGTATCTATTCTTTTTCAAATTCTTTTCCCATTTAGGTTTTTATACAGTATTGAGCAGAGTTCCCTGTGCTGTACAGTAGGGTCCTTGTCGATGACCTATTTTAAATATAGCAGTGTGTACATGTCAATCCCAAACTCCCAATCTGTCCCTCCCCTCTCACCTTTTTGTTCTTAAAGATTAACCTGGCTATATCTGGCCTTTTTCATTTATATATCAGATTGTCATTTTTCACACACACACACACACACACACACACACACACACACAAAACTAGGATTCTGGTTCAGCTTGTGTTGAATCTGTGATTGGTTTGGAATTAACTTCTTTATAATAGAAAATCTTCCAAACCATGAGCATGGTATTGTATATCCCTTCACTTATTTAGCTCAGAGGTTCTCTGAAACCCTTACAGGAAGTCTGGCAAGGTTAATACTCTCATTCTCTCACAAGTGTATGGTGGAATTTTTCAGAAGCTAAATATGTGAAATCACAACAGACTATGTGCAGAAATAGTTACGAGAATCCATTTATCTTCTATTAAGCAAGACATTAAAATCTGCAGGGGCTTCCCTGGTGGCGCAGTGGTTGATAGTCCACCTGCCGATGCAGGGGACATGGGTTCGTGCTCCGGTCTGGGAGGATCCCACATGCCGCGGAGCGGCTGGGCCCGTGAGCCATGGCCGCTGAGCCTGCGCGCCCGGAGCCCGTGCTCCGCACCGGGAGAGGCCGCAATGGTGAGAGGGCCGCGTACCGCAAAAAAAAAAAAAAATCTGCAAAATGTAAAACAATGCCCTTCTTAAATTTTTTGACTTGAAAAATGCTTATCTTTCATAAACATGTTATTTACATTGGCATATGAGTTATTATTTTTAAATAAATAAAATTTTAAAGATTTTTGAGCTTTACTTTCTAATTTGTTAAATACTGGAAGACAGCCAACATAAACAAAAAAGGTCTTTGGGTTCTTCACTATTTTTTTACATTAAAATAATAATAGACAAAAAATAATAAACAAAATTTTTAATATTATTTTATTAAGTTAATTACAGATTCACAGGTAGTTGTAAGAAATAATAGAGATATTCCTTTGCAGTTTCTCTTAACGGTAAAATTTTGTGAAAACTGTGTACAGTAATATTATATCCACGACATTGACATTGATATATAATCCATCTATCTTGCCCTGTTGGTGCAGTCTGTTCTCAAGTTTTAAGAGTATAAAGAGGGCCTTGAAACAGAAAGGTTTGAGAACGGCTGATTTAAGATTTAACGTTTATTTATGCTTTTTCATTTTTATAGATTGTGCATTTATACAATCGATATTTGCTTCTTTATGAACTCACTTATTAATTCCAGCTTTGTCTTCCTCATTTCCTCATAATACATTATTTAGAATGACAGAGTAGGTATGTTTGCTCAGAGGCACCCAACCCCACCAGCTACTGTTGATGACCTCAGATGATATATGAATAACCTAAGGTGGATCAATTGGTTCCTTTCCTGGGAATCTGGAATTAGAACTGAAAAGGAGATCAATCTCTCTGGATATCTAGACCAGATACAAATTCTGAAATTGTTGGTGCCCTTTTATTTTGCCTGCAGAACTGGGAAAACAAGAAATCTAGTTTGCTGTAAAAAAGAATAAAGTGGATTTGGTGGAAACAATGATGAGAAACTTAGAAGACTTCCCGGGTTGCATATACTTCCTGGCTCTAATTCATTCCAGAAGCCCAGATTCTGTAAGACATCTCTATAATCTTACAGTGAATTACTTTATTTAGGCTAGTTCCAATGGGCTTTTCTTACTTAAAACAAAGAATCCTAACTAACATGTGCAAGAGGTCCTTCTACCACTTTACTACTAGTGGCTCTCCTAATACCATGGCTAAGTATGTGGCTTTGAAAACTGGCTCCCTTTTTTTTTCGAGAGGCTCAAAAGAAAATAGTTGAGCTGATGATTTGGGGGGTCTTAAGATATATGAAGAACTGCAACTGTGTGTATATAATTATGTATACATTTGTTAACAAATCTAGAAAAAGGACTGGAATATAGGTTTTCCTCAGTAGAAATAATTTTATTATACAAAGCCATTCCACCGGTAAGTAATCAAAAAAAGGCTGTAACTAGTAAGATCTGCCGAAACAGTAGACAAATCTCAAACTGTAGAACTAGACACAGTTCTGCAGATGTGATCTAACAGTGTAAAGGAACGGATTTTTTTAAAAATCTAGACTAAATACTAATTTAGCTTTACACTGAATTAGTACATTTTAAAATGATTATACTGTTGTCAGACCCTGGGCTTCCTTTTAAACTTTCAAGCAACATTTTTCTCATGTTTGTCAAAGATGGTCTCTACCAACCTATAGCCATCAATATTTTAATGCAGAATTTTACATTAATATCCATTATCTTTTCATTTTACTGTTTAAAACCTACTACTTCACACTTTTTAGAGTTCTCTCTCAGCTTCTACAGTTTAATCTACTAAAATGTTGAATAAGATAGGGTCAAGAACACAAGGACCACTACACTTTAGTCCTTCCTCTGGGTTGACACTGAGTGATTAATCAGTAGACTGACATGTATACAGTGGTTCATCCAGCGGTTAATCCATCCAATCCTGCTAATATTCATGTCAGATTTTTGTCATGTTAACCGCAAAGATCTAACAAGAGCCTGTCCAAGTGCTGTACTACAAAATCAAGCTACACTAGGTTTGCAACATTTCCCTCATTTGAACTTACCAACCTTGTCAAAAAAGGAAGTAAAGATAGGTCAACACAAAACTTGTTTTCAGAAAACTCAAATGGGCATCTAGTGATCAACATAACCTCTTCTAAAACTATACGCTTAATAATGGATATTACAATTCTGCTGGTTACAGTAGAAGACCATTTTTAACAAATGTACATGTAAATTAAGGGCTATGCCATCAGTTATTTCCTTCTTCCTAGTCTTGCTCCATTTCACAACTCTTAAAAGCCCTCTTTTCACTGTCTTCAAAAATATTTTCACAAAATTCACATAACTCTAAGCTTCACCATTCCTGATTCTATTCTTAGAGATTTGAGGCCATTTTTTCAATTCATTCTTAAAACATATTCATCATTAAATTCATCATTTTCATATTCATATAAAACAAGTCAAAAGAGCTCACTGTATAAAAATTGCTCTTCTATCTTTTAAAATCCCTTTATTCCTCAAAACTATCTGCTTTTTTGGAAATTATGCTTATCTTTTCTTGGTAGTCTACTTGCCAAAAGCTTCAAAATACATCCAACTAAACCCCTAATTCATTTTCTTAACTGTAAAACTCTCCCAAGGTGTACATCATAATGACAATCAATCTTTCCTTATGAAATAAAAGGTTCAGAGAAAAGATAGGCATAATATAGAAATAAATATTTAAAACACCAGCTTCCTTGAGTGGACGAAGACTAGCAAACTAACATTCATTATGTCAAAGTCTCTACATTTAATCCTGAATACATTACTGGAAGTAGCCATTCAGGCATTTTTCTCCAGTTCAGATTCATCTTCATCACTTCTTTCTGCTTGTTGTAAAAGATTCAAAGATGACATAATCCAGAATATCCATAACCATTAATAGTTGGGGTAATTTCCCCAGATTTTTTTCTATGCAAACAACATATCCCCCCAAATGGAATCACATCATACATACTGTCTTGCAACTAACTTTCTGACACTTAAGTGTAATTTAACAGGGAACAATTTATGTATCATCAGTCCATTTCACACATAAAACAAACATACACATAATCTCCCCCCACTCCCCAATAAGACTGGCTTTAAATGTCAAGGGTGGGTTAAAAAGCGGAAAAAATGCCACAGTAATTTTGAAATAAGGTTTAATATGTATAGTAACCAGGGCTCGCCGCGCCACTCCCCACTCGCAGGCCCGTGCCTCGCTCCTCTCCGACATAGCAAAAATATCCAGCCCTACAGAGACTGAACGGTGCATCGAGTCTCTAATTGCTGTTTTCCAAAAGCATGCTGGAAGGGACAGTAACAACAGCAAACTCTCCAAGGCCAAGTTCCTTATCTTCATGAATACAGAGCTGGGTGCCTTCACAAAGAACCAGAAGTACCCTGGTGTCCTTGACCGCATGATGAAGAAACTGGACCTCGACTCTGATGGGCAGCTAGATTTCCAAGAATTTCTTAATCTTATTGGCGGCCTGGCCATAGCTTGCCATGACTCCTTTATTAAGTCTACCTCTTCCCAGAAGTAAATCGGAGGAGTCTTTGGGCCTGGCCTCCAGCCCCACTCCCTTTCCTTCAGCCTCCCAATTATCATCTACCCCTCACAGCCCACACATACCCTGAGCCCGGCGCACCCACCACCCCATGCAGGCCACTCCGGCTGGCAGTAATAAAAGCATATTGTTTTTTAAAGCACATACTGGAGAGTCAGTAAATTTGTGCAAGGGAGGGAGATGACTGGGAGGAATATAAATTAGATTGATGGAAACAGTTACCAGAAGTTGCAAAGTAAATAGTAAAAGTGCATCTTGGGTGTATACATAATCATGATTAATGATACCAACATAATCATCTCTAAGTTTCTCAGACTGATGGAGAGACGTCACTTACTGTTCACTCATTAAATGTCTATACACCCCTACTACGGTACTGTCATAGGCTCTGAGGATACAGTCAGCAAGACAGACAAGGTCCTGCCTTCACTGAGGTTACCTTCTAGTGGGGGGAAAAACAACAAATGAATAAACAAACAAATAAACAAAGAACTATGAGAGTACAAAAAAAAATATAATAACCATTTCCTATTTCACTTAAGCTAAAACAAACCCAATGATGCTTGCTCAAGGTCAAAATAACCCACACAACCTTTTTATAGAACTGCTACTTTTCTTATTACCTGTGCAACTTTAAAAAAACATTAAAATATGCA
>NW_021703783.1:62246716-62384407 GCF_005190385.1 Monodon monoceros
ACTTTTCTTATTACCTGTGCAACTTTAAAAAAACATTAAAATATGCAAAAAAGTCACAAATACTCAAAGCAACTCTAGTAATATTTTGAGCAAAAAAGAAAAATATATCAATGTATAAGTTTTTTAGTTAAAGCTAATATTTTACCTTTATTTTCCCTGAAAACACAGCTTACTAAATTTAGAAACCGAAAAAAGTCAGAGGATTTTTTTTTTTTTTTTTTTTTGGTTGCACTGTGCGGCTTGCAGGAGCTTAGTTCCCCGACCACAGATCAAACCCGTGCCCACCGCAATGGAAGCCCAGAGTCCTAACCACTGGACCACCAAGGAATTGCCAGAGACTGTTGAATGAATTCTTTTTTTTTTTTAACCCGGGCCTCTCACTGTTGTGGCCTCTCCCGTTGCGGAGCACAGGCTCCGGACGCGCAGGCTCAGCGGCCATGGCTCATGGGCCTAGCTGCTCTGCGGCATGTGGGATCTTCCCAGACCAGGGCACGAACCCGTGTCCCCTGCATCGGCATGCGGACTCTCAACCACTGCACCACCAGGGAAGCCCTGAATGAATTCTTTAACTGTACAATTCTTAGCAAAATCCAACATGCTCTAAGAAATGTACTCTCACCTCTCATTTTAACCTATGATCTTATTTTCACAGAGCATTATTTCAGGCAATGAAAGACTTTTAGATTGTTACAGCTACCACTCCTTTATTGCTCTCCAACAGTTCTGTGCTCTACCTCTCCACATCCCCATATCCCTAAAAAGACACACTCTGCCCTCCTCCACAATATCATAAAAATAAATCTGATCTTACTTAAAAGTTCTTAATTAATTCTTCTGAAGTGAAAGGCAAAGAAAATCAAACACAAAACTTTGCATGTATTTTTGGACAGTTCACCAAAGCCCTAAAAACTCTAATCATGAATCCTTATCCTGTGGTTTTCCTGTAGTCTCGTAAATTCTTTTCTATTTGGTATTCAAATAGATCTAAGAAAATAGGCTAACTCCAAGACAAAACACCCTCCAAACAAGATTTTTATATATTATTTATAAGTAGGCCACCTCTCCTCAATATCCTATATGTCCTTTAGCATACTTCACAGTTGATTGTAATTTCTTGCTTACTGCCTGTCTCCCCCAATAGCATTCTGACCTATACAGTAAGCACAAAGTATTTACTGAATGAACACATCCTGTGAAAAGCACTCCATTCACCTAGTCATCCAAACCGGAAACCAAGCGCACCCACATCTTTGCCTCTATTCCCTCACTTCAAACCCCTTCCAATTCCTACCAATTCTATTTCTTAAATATGTCCTGAGTTCATCTACTATTTACCAACTTCACCTCCACTAAGCTAGTTCATCTCTCTTAGACTCCTCAAGTTCCTGAACTAGCCTCCCTGCCTCCAGTCTTGTCCTCTTTTCAGTTGCATTCTCCACGCTGCAGCCAAAGTGATTTTTCTTAAAGAGAAAATTTGTCTCATTTAACCTGATTAAAATCCTTCAACACTTCTATACACCTCCAGCTCTCTGCACATACTGTTCCCTCTCTCTGAAATAGTTTCCAATACCCTTCCCTCCCTTACAACTTTGGCTAACTTTTACTCATCACGCAGCAGCTTAAATAATAACTTTCTCCAGGAAGCCTTCCCCTTCCCCAAATCAAGGTGAGATGTGCCTTCATCAACTTCCACACCACTTTGTACTATAACCATTACATATCATTACACATAACTGACATAAATGTATAATTTCCTTATGTTTATCTATATACCCTAATACACTGCAAGCTGTGTTAGGGCAGGGGCAATGACTGGCTGTCTTCTTTGTCATCATAACTACAGAGATGAATACCAAGCCTCTGCCAGTGCCTCAATTTTTTGTGGTGAACACTGATAAATACCTAATTTCATTCTTTAAAAATACAACAGCCTATTGTAAATTAATTCACACATTACATAATAACCCATTCCAAGTATATAATTAAAAGGTTTTGGTATATCCAGAGTTGTGCAACCATCACCACAATTAATTTTATAACATTTTTATCAACCTAAAAAGAAATGCTATACCAATTAGCAGTCAATCCCCATTTCCCCTCAATACCTCCAGCCCTTGGCAACCATTAATCTATCTTCTGTCTCTATAGACTTACCTACTCTGAACATTTCATATAAATGGAATCCTACAATATGTGGTCTTTTGTGACTGGTGTCTTTCACGTAGCATAATGTATTTAAGATTCATCTATGTTGCACCAAGTATCAGTACTTAGTTTCTTTTTATTGCCAAATAACATTCCACTGATTTCAGTAACAAAACATACCACATTTTATTTATTCATCAGCACATTTTGTGTTGTTCCCACTTTCTGGCTATTTTGATAATGATGCTATAAACATTAACATACACGTTTTTGTGTGGGCATGTGTTTTCAGTTCTCTTGAGTATACACCTAGGAGTAGGACTGCTAGGTTATATGGCAACTCTATGTTTAACCTTTTGAGGAACTGCCAGACTGTTTTGAAAGTGGTTGAAAATGGTTGCACCACTTTACATTACCACCAGCAGTGTATGAGGGATGGAATTTCTCCATACCCTAATCAACACTTGTTATTATGTTGTTTTTATTATAGCCATTCCATTAGGTGTGAAGTAGTACCTCATTACGGTTTTGATTTGCACTTTCCTGATGGCTAAGCAATTTTACTCTAAACTCCATGAAGGTAGCGTTGATATCTCTTTTGTTTAAAAGCATATCCCCCCCAGTACTTAATAGTGTATGACACAAAGTAGGCCTTTAATTCTGTTAAGTGAATATATAAAAAAGTAGTATGGGTTTGGGAGTATTTCTTTTTCAGGTGTGCATGATAGGAGTTATTGACTGTATGTTGGAAGCGGAAGGAGTAAACACAAGAAGACCCTGAGATTGTAGTTTAGTAAGTGGAAGACTGACGACATCAAAAATAAGATGTAGATTATACAAAAAGGAGAACAGATCATATAAAAAGAGAACAGTTGAAACTCTAAGAATGAATGATATGGAAAAGAAAAAATAGAGACACAGAGAACTTTGGAACATTCTTCTTTAAGAAAGAAACAGATCAGAAAAAGAAACTGAACAGGAGCATTCAGAAGACAAACAGGAGGGAACAGAGTCATGAAAGACTCAAGACATCTCTTAAGTTCCTGTAACTTAAACATAGCTTTCTCAGGGATGTCTACCCTGACATTCTAGGTTAAGTGCTCCTAGTAAAAAATTTCATCTTACCCTAGATCTATTCTAACACCCACTGCCACCTCCTCTAGATTACACACTACATGCACACAGGGACCTTATGCCAGGCATATGATAAATAATGATTTATACATTTGTTCATGAATGAGTTAATCACTAATTGAAACAAATAATAGCAACATTTACCTGCAAATACAAATACTGTTTAATATTTCAAACAACTTACAAATTTTCTTAACACACAGAGTAAAACAGATTTTTCTATGGGTGCCTCAGAGAAGGGAGATGACTTCATCACATTATGAATATAACATGTGTGTCAGCCGGAGTACTTTCAAGGTTAGTCTTCTATATTAAATATACTAGACTTTACTGAAAATATCTTTTGCATAACAAGCATTAAAACAGCATGTTATCATGTTATCTTGGGCAAAACATATAAAATTGCAGGTGAAATCTCTAAGATAAACAATCTGAACAATACAATATCATGAGTAAGCAAAGATATACATAGTGTAAAATCCACCAATCATGAGAAATTGAAAATATACTAAATATTCATCATCAGACAACTGGGAAAATAAATTTTAGGATGTACACACGTACTCACACATGTACACACAAACTCACACAGTGGACCCAATATTCATTAACATGGTAATATTTCTAAAAATGTGTAATTTAGAAAGTAGGTTATAAACCAGAAAATTAAATATAAACTCACTTTTAGAAAATTATATATTGGATAGAGATGGATAAAGAGAGTCTATTAAAGTTTTAAATGGAGCTAGCTAGCTCCATGCCTGAAAATATGAATAGCATTTATTTTCTTTTTTTATATTTTTCTATCATGCTTTAATTACTTAAATAATTATTCTTCTTCAATTTCTGTTTGGGATAAAATACATATAGAACAATAAACAAATTTGAAAGTAAGCCATGTTTAAAATTAAAAAGGAGATGGTGAAGACAAAAAGCAAGAGTAGAAGGCACTGAAGGCCTAATAATTACTTGAGGCATTTTCATGTATACCACATTGAGAAAATCAGAAATTTAAAGACATTTTAGTGTTTTTTTTTAAAGATGGCTAAAAGTTAAATAGCAATAGACATTTTAAAAGGGAAAAAACTTGAATATTAGGCAAAATTTTTATGCAGATCATTCCATGTACTTGGAAAGGATATAAACTGTTGAACATGTCATCTGTTCTAATCTTTTAATAAAAACTGTACAAATTAACTTATCTTTGAGAAAAACAACAGCTCTTAATGAAATACGGTGTCATGATCTGGCAACAGCAGCATCAAAATCTTTTGTGGAAAACACAAAAAAAGACCATGGTTCAATTCACAAGCTATATAAGCTATTGACTTGTTTCACGCAAAATTCAGAACACAAACAAAGAGTGCACTAAGTTAATCATAAAGAAATTCTGAAGCATACTCTCAAGTCCAAGCAAGGTAAAAAGAGTTGACTAAAATCCAAGATGGACTCTTTATAATCATGTTCCAATTAAGAAAAAGCTTTTTAGAAAATATCATTTAATCACTGATAGTATTTATTAACCATGATTACCCAGCATCTACTATTTTCACCCGACATGTCTCCAGTGACTATCATTTTCAAAATTTACAAACTCTCCTGAAAGAAAAAAAACAATAGCACAAACTCAACTCAACACAGAGGATATTCAAAAGAACCTGCTGGAACTGAAGCTCCGATAGAAAAGTTCCAGAAATGTTCCAAGCAAAAGTACAAATATTGGATTAATATTTAGAACCATCTAAAATATAATTTTGAAGGCTAATAAAATGTATACACTTTAGTTTGTTTACTACAAAGTAAAGGTAATTGATGTGTGTGTGTGTGTTTTAACAGTTAATCCAGGAAAATATACTTTCCCATGTGGTTAACTTCTAAACGGTATCAAGTCACAAAATTTCTCCAAGTATTCAAGAAAATGGTACAAACTTTCTACAACCTTATGATTTTTTTCGTTAGGAAACATGTTAAATATGTAAAACATGCATTTTCAGTTCATATGAGTTAATAATCAAATTAAAGTAACGCTTTTTAGTCACTGAAGCTCTCCCTGCGGAATATCTCACTCAGTGCACATAACTCATTTAAATAGATTACTGAAAAGGTGACAGCTGAGGAATGCCTTCATTTCTTTCCATGGTTTCTACTGAATGTCATTTCAGAAATGCCTATATAACACATGACAATGTGGAATGTCTCCACCCATGAAAGAGCATTCAAGTCAAGCAAGCACATTTAGGGCAGTAACACAGAGCTCAACTTTGTCTTTTTATGGTTAGCCAGCATAACAATGAAAAGCTAAACAACCAAAATACTAACAAGGTCAGAAAAATAGTGACATACAGGGATCCATAGTGAAAGTGTTACTTAGGAAAAAAATATGATTAAGATCATTAGAAAATATGAATTAGCCTCTAATGACATATGCTAGGGATTCCTCTTCTAAGCCAATACTGGATGTTGTTTAAAGAAATTCATTTTTAAAGTATGTTACATAAACTGAGCAAAATTCTACTTGTATTGGTAATCAGGAACACATTCCATTTCAAAAAAAAATCTAAGATCCTGCTAAATTTTGACTGTAATAATGGTTACCTTTACATTATAATTATTATAAAGTAAGTTACTGGTATATACTTTTTAATTAGAACATTTTAATGTTTGCTGGTTGTTATATTTACCCAAACTGTCATCATTTTTTTCTCTATGAACTCTGCTCTTCACAAGATTAGTTTACATTGTGCTCATTTTTTAAAAAATCAACAAACATCTACTGTGCACCTGCTAAAATAAAATGCAGATACCAAAGGGGATTTAAAGAAAAATGAATCAAAGTCCCCACTTGAAGGAATTCACTATTCTGTCTGGAGATAAGATATACTAACAATAGCAGGTAGTGTGTAAGTGCCAAACTTAGGGTTTAAATAGTAAGTGAAAGAATTACTGTGCACCCCCGTGGTCAAGAAAGTCCACACTTTATGCTATGAGCTGTGTCTTAATACAAATAAGCTGGGAAATGCATTCCAGAGAAAGATTACATATGCAGAGGCTTATGGAAATATAAATATGAAACCAGTGGTTCCTCAAGAAAGCTTTCACGAATCTCTTCAGGTAAATTCTTTTCCACTTCTTACTGAGTGATCAGGGACCAGGCACTTGCATCCTGATGATATGGCCTGCCACCACCTGCACTCTCTCATATCCTACCAAATGGAGAACATAGGGAATAAAGTTTTGAAATCTGCTCACCCTTAACTACTCTACTTCATGGAAGAGCATCAAGAACATCTGTTGTCAATACAGCAATAATCTTATAGACTAATATATGAGGCTCCACTGTCCTTTATTTGGATACTATATCCTTTTCTTCTTGTTAAAGTATTCTTTCTTTTATGAAATGATGATGGTAGAAGGTTACCAAGTTGTTTGTTTTTAACGCCCTAACATGACAACATAAAAATTAGGTTCTCCTTTTTTAGTCATCATAATTAAAACAAAGAACAAAAAACAGAAACCATTTCATTGGTCCATGAAATGTACAATTCTGGGAACCAATGATTTCATAGGCAACAAGTAAATCACATTTCAGATGGTGCTCTCACTTACTACCACTAAGAAAAAAAATTCTATTGCCTTTTCTAAGGTGACTTGAAATATAATTTGGCTAAATTCTGCAAAATGATTTAAGGAATGGAATATTCTTAATACTTGGATATTCCTACTAACAAAAGGCTTCCAATTAAAATCAAACATGATAAATAATTAAAAGTTTGTTTTACTAATTCAGAATTTAAATTTAATTCAGGTAACTTTACTAGCATTTCATGTAATGTCTCAAGTCCTAATTATAAATAATAATAATCATTGTACAGAAAGTAAATTTCAGAAGATTAAGCTAAATGGTGGTGACAAGCTGGAGCTTGCTTGCTTGCTTGCCTTCCTTCTTTCACTATCAGTGATATGAGTTTACCTATAATTTATATCTTTTCATTGAAAAAGTTAAGTCTGTGAATGTATAAAGCATTTACTGTAAATGAGTATGTAAAAATGCCTAAAGCGTTAATATAAATTGTTATTAAGATAAAGAAAAATGAAGATGTTTAAAGACTAAGTAAACCCCGTCCTTAAACAAAGAGTTCTGTTGCTGTTGTAACTTCCTTTGTAACTACTGAAAGCACCTGATCAAATATTATGCACATAATGGTCAGTCAAAAGTAATCTTGGGGGGCTTCCCTGGTGGCGCAGTGGTTGAGAGTCTGCCTGCCGATGCAGGGGACACGGGTTCGTGCCCCAGTCTGGGAGGATCCCACATGCCGCGGAGCCTGCACATCCGGAGCCTGTGCTCCGCAACGCGAGAGGCCACAACAGTGAGAGGCCCGCGTACCGCAAAAAAAAAAAAAAAAAAAAATCCTGGCAGTTCCTAAAGTTTAGGACAGATTTAGAGATTCATTTAAATATGGCATTACTGCATTTCAACTACCATAGAAAACTCTTAAAAGTTTTTACTAGCCAAACAACAGCAGATGAAGAAAATAATTAGATCTATGTGTATGTGTTTCACTTGATTCTCTACTGATTAACATGGAAGAACTTCCAACTACTAATCATCAACCATAATGACTGGAAGATTTAAGAATACTTTCTTCTTCAGACTTAAAAGACATGTAGCATAGTGTTAAATTTGGGCTCTGGAGTCACATAAACCTGTGTCAGAATCCAGCTCTGCCACTTATTATCTTGGTAACACTGAGCAAGAAAAAAGGGACACTGTGAGAATTACACGAGATATTGGTTATAAAACTATCTAACATAATGTTTCACATGTAGCAAATCCTCAGCAAATGTCCACCAGCCAATTCCTTTCTTCAATATAACACTGGGATAAGGCATGGCTACTACATATCCAACCCTTATTTAGAAGAAACTCAAAAATGACTGTTGGAGGTCTTCGACCTTTCAAAGAGATATACCAAAATGCCAATACTCCATTTGCCAACCCCTGTGGAACCTCACAAACTTTCAAAAGAAAAGTGGGGTGAAAATCATCATTTTTGGCAGGAAGAAAGGCAAAGAAAATAGCAACTTTGGGAAGTGTCAAGAAGTAACATGTTACAGCAGTAACAAAATAATGTTCTATATTTTGCCTCCCTCCAAAGGTTTCTAAATAGTTATATTTTTAAAATTATCTAACTAGACAGTTTTTAAAGTACACCTCTTATGTGAACAGTATTGTAAAATGTGATAACAAACATAATGAAAAAATTTTTCCTCTATTCCATCTAATGTTTCTACCTGGCTATACTAGAAAGTGCTCAGTCACAGCTTGCAATCACACTGTAGCTGAAGTACATGAAAGATGGTCTTGGTTATGACACTTCAAAGTCAGACCACAAAACTGTTGCCAGGAAGCACAGAGGTATCAACTGCAGAGAAGGCATTATAACAACAGCACTGTGGGCACTGGTGCCCTACCAGAATACCCCATTTATGGCTAGGGTTGTCCATTTATTTGTAGGAAGTGAGGGGCCAGTTTGGGGTTAGAAATTTTGTTTAGGTTTGTTCTGTTTGTTCGTTTTTTATGGTTAGGATGATTTCAATAAAAAGTTTGAAGAGCCATCAGCCATTTAAATAAGATTATGTAGAGGAAATAACTTATACTGTATATTTTTTAAACACAGATTTTAATATTAGTTATAAGGTATCCAACAGATTCTTCCAAGATCTTAATATCCCCCACCAAAAAAACAAACACTAAACAATTATAAACTCTACATTCAGTTTTAAAGAGATTTCTCATATACAGCAATTACACTATTCTCTAACAAGAGACTCAATATCAGCTGCTTCCAGTCTCTTTTTCTTTTGGTTGGAAAACACTTTAAGTAGCCCCATTAGAATACTTTTTAAAAGAGAGTTACATTTCAGATTATGATTCAGTGAAAATGGCTTAGCTGAGAAGATTAGGCACTTGAGAAAAAACTCAACAAAAGTATTCCTTTTACTGACAAGAGGGGAGTCACATATTCCTCAAAGAAGCTTCAAATGGCTCCCTCAGAAGTAGATAAAATTTGTATTTTAAGAGCAAAGGGATGTAATATTAAACTTACCTGCAAGTCTGTATGTATTGAAAATCAAAAGGAAAACTTTATTTTAAAATTATAATAGCAAAGAACATGGATTTAATTCTACTCTCTGTATTCCTCTATAGGACCTAGTTCAGACCTTTATAAAGAAGGTAGCAAATTAACTGATGACTCGAGTGAATATTTTTCTATCTCTTAATCAATAGTTAAACTGGTTCAGAATTTTTTTGTATTCTGTATTCCTCTATAGGACCTAGTTCAGACCTTTATAAAGAAGGTAGCAAATTAATTGATGACTCGAGTGAATATTTTTCTATCTCTTAATAGTTAAACTGGTTCAGAATTTTTTTAATGGGAAGGAGGTTAATATTAAAAAATTTTTTAAATCTCAAGACATTAAAAATATCTGCACAGAAGATCCACAACAAGTTCTACCATGTGCAAGAACTGTACTCTAAGTAGCTGGGTGTGAATGTTTTAATGATTTATCTTACAACATACAAATGACTATAAAACTTCCTATCTATGATACGAGGTAAAAGATAAAATTCAATAAATCTTTAGTGAGCGCCTACTGTGTGCCAGGCTCTGGAAATACAAAAATGTGGAAGATTGGGTCCTTACAGTCAGCCAGGAAAGACAAACTTAAAAACACACACTACTCAGTAAGAAGCATTTTAACAGCAGCAAAGAGGCAAAATGTAAGGTAAAATGAGCACCCCAGAGGAGAGTCTCTCCAGTGACATAGTTATTATACAAATTTAAAGGACAGAAAGATCCTTTCTGGAGGACAACTGGGTTGAACCCTGAATAATGACCAAGATTTTGATTGGCAAAGAGGGAGGGAGTATATTCTAGTGGTGGAAAAAGCAAGGCCATAGGCATGGAAGTAAAAAAAGTAAAGGATATAACACAGTGGGGATATATCAGGTCTAACCTAAATGGTGAAACACTTTAAATCTGAATTTATGGAGAGGAGTGACATGACTGAAATGATATTGTTAAAAGATTAATGTGATAGCAGTATGAATGCTAGATTGGACCAGGGAGAGAAGAGGAAGGGAAAGCAATTAGGCTATTACTTTACTCTAGGGATAAAAATAATAAAGGTATGACCTAGATTGATAATAAGAGTAGCAAGAAAAAGAACTGATGTGAAGGCAGTTATGAAGACTGATTGTCTATATGTAGACAAGGGGATGAGTAAACAATAATTAAAATGTTTAAAGCTTAATCTAGAGATTAATGACATCATTATCAGAAACAGGCATCGATGAGAAGAATAGGTTTGGTGAAGAAAGAAAAATATTCATTTCGGGTTGAATTTAAAGAAATTCCTGATATTGATGTAAATAAACAGTTGCTATTCTACGGCAAAGGGGGTGGACCTCTATTTACTACATCACTACTTGAAGATATATTTTTAAATATAAAATCACAATATATTGAATAATATTTTACTTTAAATCAACAGTTCGTCATCAGTAGGAAAATGGAAATGAGGGATTGGAGCTCTGCAGCAATGTGAGAACTGGAAACTGACTTGGAAGTCACAGGCACAGAGGAAGCAGATAAGATTTTAAGGTAAAATCAAAAGGCTACACTCACAACTGTTTGAAGAAATCTCAGCTCTGTATTTTATGCACACCAGTATCAGTAAGCATCAGCAATAAAGCACTCTATAGAAAACTATTATTACTCTCCTAAAACCTTTATAAAGTATACTGAAATAAAGATACAGATCATATAGTATTAAGACTCTACCAGGTAGCTCTTAAATCAGAGCTGATTATTGCCCACTGATAAAAATGAAATTCTACTCTAGACCTCAGTTCTAGAAAATCAGAAGTTTATAACGTAACTTCAGTACTGTTTTCTAGCTACTGGAGGGGGTTAGGGGAAGGGAGGTTATTCTAGAGACCGAGATAGGAAATTTGACTAGAAACACTGCTTTTTCTCCTATATGAATGACCTATTTTTACACACACACAAAAAAGGAAACTATCTTTCGTAACTTCTACTGAGAAAGAACATTCAACCAATTAAAGAAACTTTTAAATATAAGCTGTTTATATTAAAATGGAAGTAAAATATTAGATTAAGAAGAGGATTTGTGGGTTGTAAAGTTCCTAAAACTCTTCTCCTGACAGTGAAATTTAAGACACTCCATCCAACTTCCCTGGCAGCCCAGTGGTTAAGACTTTGCCTTCCAATGCAGGGGGTGCGGGTTTGATCCTCGGTCGGGGAGCTAGGATCCCACATGCCTTGTGGCCAAACCCCCCCAAAAAACCCACGAAAACATAAAACAGAAGCAATATTGTAACAAATTCAATAAAGACTTAAAAAAAAAAGGTCCATATTAAAAAAATCTTTAAAAAAGAAAAAAAAAACACTTGATCAAAATCAAAAATGGAAATGAATATTCCAAAAGACTAACCAATAATTAATCTGGTAAAAACATTCTGGTTATTCTATGAGCTTTCAAGAGGGTAAATTAAAAAAAAATTATTCAAGGGCTATTAAACAAATCAGTGGGTCAATTTTGGTTTTATAATTTAAGTATTTAAAGCAATCAGTATTCAAGAGATTTTTAAGGTTAAAAATTTTTGTGATTCTTTTTTTAAAAAGTTTTATTTATCACCTTTCACTATCTGTTGTTCTGAATTTGCCCAAAGCGAACTCCTTGTTCTCCGTCACAATGGCAAAAAAGTACAAGGGTCAATAAATGAGAAATGAGGGTGGAGAAAACATAATAAAAATTTTAATGGTTGATATTTTAAAGACTTTGGCTTCATTGAGTTAAGGAATGTGCAAATAAATTACAAAAAGAAATTATGCAAATGATTATGCATAAACTTGGCAACTTCTGCTTAAGTGTTTGTCAGCTAAAACAAAATATCTAATAAAGACAACACCTAAATAATGCCAAACTTACCACTGAATTCAGTTAATCAGGAAGACTTTGATAAGTCTGATAATTCTTGTAACATGTCCAAATTTAGAGGAGAAAAAAAAAAAAACCTCTAAGAAGCCTGTTAGATGTATTTTCTCTTTCTACCTAAGCCAATAAGAATATAAGTATTAGAAGTTTTCCTCTTCCTCCAAGCCAATATAATTGGGTTCCTCAACAACTGTAATAACTTTACATTTCTATATGACAACTTTAATAAAACATACTGATATAAACCATTATGCAACCTTATCCTGACCTCAAGCATACAATAATCTGTCTTTCTGAATCAATTCCATACTAAACCATGTAAATTACACTTGAAAGAAATTTGAAGTCATCCTACATAATTACATTATCATTTCTAATGCCGAAAGTTTCTTTCATTTCAACACCATGTTTTTAGCATCTAGAGTTATGCTATAGCTTAAAATAAACCTCAGCCAAATAAAAAGTTTGTTATACATTAGAGACTCTAAATTAATGGAACAGATAAAGAGCTAAAGACCATGCTATATTTTTACTGGGTGCCACACGCTAAATTCCAGATTTGTCCTGCAATTTGTCAGTCATTACAGTTCATCCAGTCAACTTTGTAAACAAAGGCTATAAGCCAAGTTTGATATGAGAATTCAATTAAATAAAATTTAAAACAGTCATCATTCACTAAACAGGAAGGAGTAAAAGGAAAAATGCCACCACACACCTCTTTTAAAAAAGCAGCTATATGCATGAAATATGAAACCGTAAGTTTCAACCTCCCAAACAAGTTTTTGTTACAGCATTAATCAACATCTTCCACATATAACATCTTCCACATATAACCAAGGCAACTTTGAGTTAGTTTACAAGTCTTTTCATTGTAAGGGGAAGCTATTGCTGTTAAGTCGTTTTCTAGTAATTCCAAGTTGTCCACTAATAAAATGGAAAGAGTTTATGTTTTGACACCTATTACCATCACTGAAAAATTGCTTTTTAAGAAGAGCTCTAAGTGGTTGTGTTGCTTTTGGCCTGTTAAAGGCAAAGCAACATTATCTCCGGATTGCCAATAGTTTCTCCTTATTTGGCTAACATTGAGAGATCCCAATCAGACTACTATAAAACTTTAACATGCACAAAGCATCCATTTTGAGAAAAGTTCGTGAACAGCTTTCTTTTTTCCCACCCCCCAAAAGAAAAATGAGAGCTTGGTAACCGGCTTTGAAAAGAGTGCCTCGTATTTATTCTTCTCTTTTTAACCCCAATGCACACCCCTGGACCTGGGGCCAAAGGACCTCTGACACTGCGGCAAACGCTACTCCCGAGTTAGAGGCTCTTTCGTACGTTCCGGCCCCGCGGTGGGCAAGCCCTTTAGAACGCTTCCTCACGCTACCCACTTTCACCCTCTCCCCTTCAGCCGGTGCAGATCAGCTAAATTACACCGTTTCCCCCTCCCCAGTGACCAAGAGTAATAAAGGAGAAAACAGGAAACCGTCTGCTCAGGGCACTCGGCTTAGGGCGCTTGATTACTATTATCATCATTTATAATCAAGTCCTAAAAACTACAATAAATCCAACGCCCTCCTAACAAGCCAAAGACGTCCCTCTACCCAAGTGTCCCCAGTGCCTCTTGTTCGTAGTTTTCTTCAGCATCCGCCGTCCTCCGACTCTGACATCACTGACATCGGGGGCCCAGGCACAACTCCACCACACCGCTCCCCATCTCGACCCCAAATCCCAGACACACGTCCACAAATGGCCCTGGGGCCCCAAGCGGACCACAGTCCTTTTCCCCTCTGCCCCGGAAATCTCCTGGTTCCCTTACTCCACCACCAACTGGTCTGAAGGGGGCCCCAAGCCTAGGGCCCTCCCTCTACCAGTTCTCTCCCTCCCTCCTTCGCGGGAAGCCGCCCCCTCACCCCGCGGCAGGGAGTCTCCCGCCGCCCCCAGCCTCAGGAGACCAAGAGCCGAGAGGAGGCCCAGGCGGGAGGCTAACGAGGACCCGCAGGGTCAGGAGAGCGGCGGCGGGGCGCACAGACCTGGTGCAGGGCAGTGAGTCCGTCCACATTGGCGTAATTGATATCAGCGCCGCGGTGCAGCAGCTTGAGGACCTCGTCCGTGTCGCCGCTGGAGCAAGCAGCCAGGAAGACGGCGCCATCATCGAACTTCACCTTGGTCTTCTGGCGCTTCACCACGGGAGGCTCGAGGTCCGTCTCGGAGCCGATCCAGCGCTTCAGCTGCTCGTTCCGCTTCTGCTTCGCGTCCGCCATCTTCATCCCCTCTCCTGCCGCCGGGTCTTCTTATCGCGAGGGGGGGAAAGGGGAGGCGGAGAGGGAAGAGAGGGGAGGCAGGGGGTGTGTGACTGTTTCTATGAGTGCTGGCCAGAAGAGGGCTGGGAACCGGGAGGAGACGCTCGAGACTTCCAGTATCCCACAGAGCACTGGGGCGGCGCGCCCGGCCGAACGGACCTCCCTTCCTACTTCAGAAGCCCTCCCGCCCCCCGCCCGGCCACCCGTCACCGGCGGCCAATCTAACGTAACTTCGCGAGATCCGGGCAGGGAGGCGCCCTTCGGCCAGTGCGCATGCGCCATGGGCCTGTGCCCGCCCCAGGAAGAGCGCTCCCGCGAGCCGCGGCGGGGGAGGCTAGGCCACCGGAGGGAAGCGGGTGTGGTCCAGGCCGCCTGGGCAGCGGGGGCTGGGACCAACCTGGAAGGGCGGAGACAGGGAAGGAAGGTTGTCCTGCCCCGCTGAGGGCTCCTGGGGTTCCGGAGGCCAACAGTCGGGTTGTATGGCGGCTCTTCGGGGCAGACCTGCCTCCAGGGCTCTCTCAGCTCTGCCGAGTCGTTTGCTCAGGGCGGAGGATTTTCCTATTGGCTGCGTTATTTGAATGGAATGGAGGATAGATAGGTCGTGAATTAAGCGCTAGTGATTTCCCTTTCTGAGGAACTCAGATGAATTTGCTAAGAACCTTTTAAAAGCAGGGTCTGTGTGTACAGCCGAGGGATTTGTTGGTAGTTACGCCAGATCTCAGCCCAAGGTGACCGCCTTGTGACAAGGGTTGACCTGCAGTAATTGCAGTGGCTTTTTGCCAGCCTCCACTGTAGAAACGTCTTTCATCTTATGCTTATTTTTTCTTGCTTTGTTGTGTGTGTTTGTTGTTTTTTTGTTTGTTTTCTCTCGCTCGTATTTTGGGTCCTCTTTCCCTTCTTTCAATGCTTTAATCCTGTCTGCTACTACCCCGGAGTTTAGCTCTGCCTTGTTACTGGTCCTGACCTTTTAAGGGATTTCTGGTTCCTGCTCCATCGCTTTCTAGGGGTGGATAAAGACCCAGCTGCTTCTAGAGTTCAAAAGGAATGTTAATACTACGCAATTGATTTAACCGGTATTTTGTGAATACTTACTATGAGCCAGTCATGGTTCCAGGTACTGGCGATACGATGACGATTACGACATATTTAAACCACCTTTTGAGATCACATGTTCAAAATATTTCATAATTTATCATAATCATAAAAAAGGCTTTTGAACTTTGTCATGTATGACAGCGAGCGCGCGCGAGCGATTTGAAACAAATACTAACGTCTTTTGAGCCATCTATTTGTAATCTTCACCAACTGATATTTTTCTAAACAATACAATATTCTCATCCACTATTTTCTAGAACATTTAGCGCCAAAATAAGAGAAGTCATAAAAGGTTAGCATTGAATGGAACTTGAGGGATCATCTGTACTGAGTCTCCAAAGAACTAATGGACTTACCTAATTTTTCTCAGCAGCAGGATTAGTATTCCTTCAGAAATATTACGCACCTGTACTGAGTTAAGCATTGTTCTAGATGCTGCAGATACAGCAGTGAAGAATTAAGCTTCTCTTATTTTCCAGTAGACTACATTACAGCTTATCATATTGAGAAATAAAAAATGGGTAAAATGTGATTAGGAAACCACCTGCCTGTAAGACCAAATTTTCTGAATAGCAATTACTAGGATAGTAATAGAACCCAGGTGTGGTTAAAAATATTTCCTCTAAAAATATTGTAGAAATAGAAAGTGAGTGTAACATGCCTAAAATGCACCAATCAGAGCTTTGAATAATGACAGTGTTAGGTGCTGGAGAACTCTTAGCACTAAAATACAAAATTCCTATTCACTTAGAAAACTCCAGAATACAGCTCTTAAAATAAAAGAAAGGAATTTGAAGATTGCCTTGTCAGCTCTTCTATCTACCTAGAAAAACTGACAGCTTATCTTTACTATTTCCCAGGAATGTTATGGTCTATTTGGTAGCTCTTAAAAGTGCCTTGGAATATAGATTGATATCTCAAGTTTTGATTTGGCAAGAGTTTGGTAGGAAGTATGTTATTTCTGATTCAAGCACTTACTTTAGGATGTAAAATTAATAAAACAGTAGTTTATTAATAAATTGTTAAGTATCATTTCCCAAAGGCTACCAGACAAAAACAAAACAAAATAAAAACCCACCAGGGCTGTTAATATATGAAAATTTCACTGAGGTTAGCTTTCCTTCTCCAGATCTAAGGGTCACGGAGTTCTGTGTTAATCTCATTGCAAGTGCTGTTAAACTGCCACCTGTTTGCCTTTTTAAGGAGAATTTTTTTAATGTTTTGAATTAATGATACTGAAGACCTACCACTAACTCCAGAAAAGGCAAAACTTTTTGTTTAAAAAACAACACAAAGCCAGTCAGTTCATAATACCTTAATAGCAGAATGAACTTAAAAATTTATCTAAGCAGAAAAAGAAATTGAAGAAATGCAAATATTTTCATTTCTTAATGCTCTCTGAGTAGACAAGGGTGTCAAGATACTGTTCAGCTCTTTTAATGCAAATTAAGCCTTAAAATAGAAGTGCAAATTACACTGTATTAATTTGCTAAATGTTTTCCTTTGCTGCAGCAAATCATTAATCAGTTGGGGCCTTTAGTTATTACATGCAGGAGATTTTCAGAAGAGGATCTGTACACATCTTTTTCAAAACTTAAGTACATTACAGATATCCCCTACTAACCATTAGTTTACTTGTTAATTATCAATTTGAAGACATTTTTAGTAAATCATAAAATTTAAATCTTCACACATGCACACACACACAAAGCTTAGAATTTTTTCTGTGTTCTCTGATGTACCATCATCTAAAGAGTGTAGCATAATATGTTATTATGCTCCCAGTCAAGTTTATTATTAGCAAAATAACTAGAGAATGTAATAATATAGGATGCTTCAACATCTGGAAGGAGAGTTTAGGTGCATGAGCTCCATCTTGGAACACTAGCATTTAGTTGAAGGATTCATTCAAATGTCCTTAAACTGAAATTCTGAAAAAAGCTTCTAAATTCCTCCAGAGACTAGAATGCAAAAAAAGGACAGAGTAGGATATTAGTGAGAATAAACATGTGCAGTGATAACAGACACAACATCACTGGTAAAGACTATGCTCAGTTTTGGCAGGTGGGAATAATATGAGCCTCATGTGGTTGTTTTAAGATTAAATGAATAATATATATTAGAAAGAAAAAAAATGAGATTTTGTTTTCTTGTATTTGCCTCTTTTCCTTCCCTCATTAAAGCTGATAGCAACTCGGCTTCCTTGCCTCAGGGGATGTTTGTGGCAAGGAAGAAAGCAGAAGTTGCTTTCAAAACACTTTCCTTCCTAGCTTGAAGTGACCACCCCCAAATATCTATTGAATAAGAATTTAGGGCTAGTAATCTAGTTGGAAGTAGTGTACCAGTTGGCTAGGAATTTATTGAAGCTACACTTGCATGGTATTACAGATCAACACAAACAGGAACATTTTCTAAAATTGCTTGTATTCTCACTTTTTAAAAATGTTATTTCATAGTATCATGTAATATTATTTCTATTTAGGGTGGAGAAGGGGGAACCAAGCAAAGGGAATCTCCCAAGCCATTTTTGGGCACTTCTGTGGAAAAGAAGGATTTCACTGAGAATAAAATGTGATGCATAGGCTAAAAGGATGAGAAAGAAGTCGGTGGGCCTCTGGAGCAGTGGGGATTTGCTCCCTGATCTCTGGAAGTGTCCCTAGAATGTGACAAGATCTCAGAATGAATGGCTTAATGCTGCATAGAGAGGCTGGAACCTAAGCATTGGAACTCCCACTAGCCAAACATAGGTGTGCCCCAGACTTGGTCTATACTATGGTCTGAATGTTTATGTCCCCTCAAAATTCGTATGTTGAAATCCTAATCCCCAAGGTGATGGTATTAGGAGGTAGGGCTTTGGGGAGCTAGTTATGTCACATTAGTACCCTTGGCCCCTTCCACCATGTAGCGTCACAGTGAAAGGACTACCATCTATGAACCAGGAAGCAAGCTCTCATCAGAAACTAAATCTGGCTGTGCCTTTGATCTTAAGACTTCCCCACCTCCAGAACTGTGAGAAACGTTTGTTGTTTATAAAGCTGCAAGTTTATGGTATTTTGTTTTAGCAGCCCAAATGAACTAAGACAACCGGAATGCAGCAGTTTGATAGACCAGAGGTTGATGGGTCAATATATATTGATTAACATCTATTATTTGTCAATCATCATTCTAGGTTCTAGGCATATAGGAATGAATAAAACAAATAAAGTGCCTGCCTTCAATAAACTTACATTCTAGTGGGGAGGGACAAAAAATGAACACATTTTAAACGAATAAATAAATTCAGATACGGCTAAGTGTAGTGAGGAAAAAAATTAGGAAGAGAGAAGGTAAAAATTGTCTAAAGTTACTGGCAGTTAGGCAGATGTGGGGTAGGGAAGAAAAGTTTACTCTGATTAGTTAACCAGGAAAGTTCTGAGCTGAGGGGGTGTCCAGGTTTTGTGGTGCCTGACATTTATGCAATTTGGGGATTCCTCTTTAAGAAAAAGGATATAAAATTACACTCAATTAAGTGTAGGGCCTTGGAAGGGACCCATTGAAGTTAGAGGCCCTGAAGTTTTGCAGTAAATCTGCCCCCAGCTGGAACTTAAATGTCGGGAAGCCACCTGAAGGGATCATGCAGGCTAGGACAGATGTTCCAGCATTAACTAGTGTGTAAACATGGGTGTAGCACTGTGTAGTATGACCTCAGAAACTTGACACACACCCTGGTGGAGGTTAAAGACCACCAAGAATGACTGATATAGAATTCCCTAGTGGTCAGGAGTTTAGGTTGAGATTAAGTTATTTATAGAAAATTAGGCAAGATGAGGACTCTTTAAGTGAGATTCATTCCCAGTACATAAATAGTCAGCTTTATTTATGTATTATAGCTGACATTGCATATAGCTGACATGTAGTTCATTTTCTATTGGTGCCATAAGAAATGACCGCAAATGTAACACCTTATAACAATAACTATTTATTATCTCACAGTTCTGTAGGTCAGAAGTGCAGGTGGGCTCAGTTGGGTTCTGTGCTCAGGAGGCCAAAAACCAGGTATCAGCTGGGCTGGGCTCTTAGCTGGAGGCTCTTGGGAGCTCATTTAAGTTGTAGTTGCAGGACTGATGTCCCCACTTCCTTGCTAGTGGTGGACTGGGAATCACTCTCAGCTCCTAGCGACCTCTTTCTGTTTCTTACACATGGCCCCCTCCATCTTCAAAGCCAGCCACAGTGTGTCAAATCCTTCTCACGCTATGCTTCCTCTCTTTGACTTCCCCTTCTGCCATCAACCTGAGAGAGGTATCTGTTTTTAAAAGTTGCTGAAATTAGAAAATCTCCCTATTTTAAGGTCAACTGACCATATAAAATAACCTGATCATAATATCCTATTTGCAGGTTCCAGGGATTAAATCAAGGACATCTCTGAGGGACGGTTTTAGAAATCTTGCCTGACACAGGGCTCAATAAATAATAGTTTCTTACCATCTTACATTTCAATGAACATTTCTTAATCACCTACTGCAATCCAAGAACTAAGAAAATGAATGACATTATCCTTTAGGTTAAGGAGTTTACACTTTAGTAGAGGAAACTGGTATTGAAATAGGTAATTTAAATACAATGATAAGAGCTAATACTTTTACAGAATTTACGAAGGGCCCATTCCTGTTATAAGCACTGAATGAATATATTACTGTACAGGGTAAAGAAAGGGATACAGATAAAGGGAAGGATACAGTGAAAGCAGTGTATACTGTTGAAGGACAGAAGAGTGTACTTTGGGCTGGGGGTGGGGGCTGAGGGGAGGGACAGATAGGCACAGCCTATCAGGGAGATCTTTGAGAAGGAGTGATACATGAACTCATCCTCAAGGAAGAGTAGGAACTAGCCAGGCACAAACATGATGTGTGTGTGAAGGGGAGTGGGAATTTTGTATGTATAAAGGCAGAAAGAGGGACAGTTACATAGTATCAGAGCACAAAACATCAAGAAAGTCATAGCAGGATCCAAAACTGGAGAAATAATAATTTTATAATGGAAGGTCTTAGATACAAAGAAGGGGGACATATTTATCATTAAAATGATGGGGATGAAAAGGAACACAGAATTGTTCAGAGTAGCTCAGACAGCCCTAGATAAAATGTGAAGAAAGCTTAATTTATCTTTGAAAATTTCTCTCCTCCCCATTTATCCTGTGACTCATTCTTGCTATTAGCAGAGGTAATCCATCATTGGCATAAACTGAGAATTAAGATCTTAGCTAATAAGGCTTAAAATATGACCCGTCTATCTCATTTTAAAAGAAAATTCTCAAAGACTGAAAAATCATCAGGGCAATGACAAGCCACCAAAGCCCTCATATGTTTAGGCCAGAATGGGCAACACCTTTTCTATGTGAAAGGCTAGCTTAAATGGCAGCTGGTGTTGTAGAGGGAAGCTAATGGGATGATGAGGACTGTGTGTCCTGCTGTTTTCTTCCTCTGCTCATTTGTCCATTCTGATAGCGTCTTGGAGCATTAGGCGTATCCTACTGGGTTATCCCCAATTATGCTTCAGTCAAAGGGTTTGGCTAGACTAAATGACCTCACAGTTCCTTGGAATTTACAGAGAAAATTTATTTCTACTCCACGATCACAACTTAAATATAACAAATAAATGAAAACTTGGAATACCACTATTAAGATGATGGAGACTCATAGTTAAAAATTAATACTAAAAATTGGGGAGAAATTAGATATAAAATAATACATAGATAACTAGTTAACTTATTCTAAGTTAAATATATATATACACACACACATGCATACACAGTATAGTAGATGTCTGTTTTTTAATTTCACCTATCTGGTATGCCTTCCCTCTTCTATTAATAGTGATGCGTAGGTTTTCTTGGAAGGGGGGAAGGATTATTTGTTTCACTGCACAGAGTCTTGGAATTATCAAGTTTCCCTACCCAGGAGTAGATACATAAACCAGTTAGGATTCTTGATTGCAAAGAAGACACTGCCTATTTGTACTAGTTTTCTATTGCTGTGCAACAAATTACAACAAATTTAGTGGCTTAAAACAACACAAATTTTTAATTTATTTTTTAAACATTTGAAAAGTTTTATTTATTTTTGGCTGCATTGGGTCTCCGTTGCTGCACGCGGGTTTTCTCTAGATGTGGCGAGCGGGGTCTACTCTTCGTTGCAGTGCTCGGACTTCTCACTGCGGTGGCTTCTCTTGTTGCGGAGCACGGGCTCTAGGCACACAGGCTCAGTAGTTGTGGCTCACAGGCTCTAGAGCGCAGGCTCAGTAGTTGTGGCGCATGGGCTTATTTGCTCTGCAGCATGTGGGATCTTCCCGGACCAGGGATCAAATCCGTGTCCCCTGCATTGGCAGGCAGATTCTTAACCACTGCACCACAAGGGAAGTCCCACAAATTTTTAAATCATAGTTTCTGTGAGTCAGGAGTCTGAAACATTTTTGCTTGGTCTTCTGCTCAGGGTTTTTTGAGGCTGAAATAAAGATGTTGCTAGCTGTACCCGCAGCTTGGGTACCTTGAGGCTTGGGGTCCTCTTCCAAGCTCACTAGTCATTTGCAGCATTCAATTCCTTGTAGTTGTAGAATGGAGGTCCCCATATTCTTGCTGGCTATCAGCCAGAGGCTGCTCTCAGCAACTAGAGGCCGCCCTCAGGTCCTTGCCCTGTGGCCCCTCCATACAGCTCACGACATGGTGTCCAGGCCAGCAGGAGAATCTCCCTCCAGGAAGGGCCCAGTCACTCTTTAAAAGACCTTTCCCCATTAACTCAAGCCCACTCAGGATAGTCTCCTTTATTAAAAAAAATATATTTTTTTCACATTTTAAAATTTTAAATTAAAAACTGTTTTAATTGCGTTAAAATATACATAATGTAAAAGTTACCATTTGAACCATTTTCCAAGGATACAGTTTGTGGCATTAAGTACATCTACATTGCTGTGCAACCATTACCACCTTTCATCCACGGAACTTTTTTCATCTTTAAAAACTGAAATTCTGTACCCATTAAACAATAACTCCATCCATCCCACCCCCAGTCCCTAGAAACCATTATTCTACTTTCTGTCTTTATGAATTTTACCACTCTAAGTATCTCATATGAGAGGAATCATACAGTATTTGTCCTTTTGTGACTGGCTTATTTCACTTAGCATAGTATTCTCAAGGTTCGTTTTGTTTATCTATTTATCTGTCTGTGGACACTTGGGATGTTTCCACCTTTTGGCTATTGTGAATAATATTGCTATAAGCATGGGTATACACATATCTTTTCATGACCCTGCTTTAAATTCTTTGGGTATATACTCAGAAGTGGAATTGCTAGATGATGTGGTAATTCTAATTTTAATTTTTTGAGCAACAATCATACTGTTCTCCATAGTATCTGCACCATTTTATGTTCCCACAAGCAGGATAATCTGCCTTTGATTAACACAAAATCAACTGATTTGGGTCATTAATTACAACTGCAGAATTCCTTCACCTTTTTCATGTAACGTAATCACAAGAGTGAAATCCATTGTATTCACAGTTCCTTTCAATACTCAAGATGAGGGGATTATACATGGTGTTTACACCAGGGACAAGAATCTTGGGGAGCATTTTAGAATTTTGCACACCACACTTCCATAAGCAGAAAAGACATTTATGGAAAGGATGTTGAATGGTTCCAGAATTAGTGAGAAGGCCAGAGAGTGAACCCACAAAATGAGCAGGAACAAATGTAAGCCCGGCAATAATAACATAGTCAAGATCACATTATATGAAAACTCTGATAGAATGACATTGGTGGTGCCACCACCAGATAGTAATTGTTGTGACAACTGTGGTAAACAGCCTCTAAGAGGGCCCCCAATGATCCCCTCCTTGTGGTATTTATCATGCCTTCACATTGTCCCTGTGTTGTTCTGAGTGACCAGTAGCGTTCAGCACAAGTGATGATCTGTCACTCTTAAGATTAGGTAATAGAAGACACTGGTTTCAGTCTTGTTTGCTCAATTACTCTCTAGAATCACTCATTCTGTGTGACTTGGGCTATCATGCATGAAGACACTCAGGCACCTTTTTTGGACAGGCCCACTTAGTGAGGAACTGGCACCTTTTTTGGAGAGGCCTACTTAGTGAGGAACTGAAGCCTCCAGCCAAGGGAATGAGCCTTCTTGAAAGCAGATCCTCCGGCCCCAATCAAGCCTGCAAATAAATGACTGCAGCTCTGGCTGCCAGCGACCTAAGAAGAGCCTTTACATCTTTAGAGGGTTTTAAGCAAACAAAGACAAATATGGGAAAGAGATTATATGTACACACAATAACTAAACTATGTACCATCTAGTCCTTTACAGATAAGGTTTGCTGACCCTTCTACCACCATTACTGAGGACAACTCAACTTCCCAACATTTTCTCCAAATTCAAAGTCCTTGGTCTGAATGCCCGGTTGGTTAAGCCTAGCTCAGGTGCCCAAGACTTAACTGCTGAAGAACTGGAAGAGAGAATGTCTAGCCCCATGTAGCTTCTGTAGTGGGTGGCATGGTCCTTTCTCCCAACACGACTCACAAAATGGGAATTGTCCCTAATTAAAAAGTGTTCAGATTTTAGGTAACAAACAACAAGCAGAAAAATGATTTAACTCCATTGAAACCAATCAGATTAGCTCTCTTTAGCATTTAGCAGACAAAGTTGATTTGTCCAGATGATGATGCTCTAAAGAGACTGTCTAGTATTCTTGTCATCACCTATGTCAGTTCCTGTACTACTTGCTTTCTTAGCTTTTTTTTCAATTTTGGGAACTACACCATATCCTTCTAACAAACTGATTTTTTGCTTAAAATTAGAGTCAATTTCTGTGCTGGAACAAAGAACTCTACCTGATATAATATTATTGCTATTGTGTGAAGAAGATCATCAGAGAAGAATTTCAAATTTGTTAATAATATTTTATTTCTCCAAGACTTTGTTATTTTATTTCTCCAAAAGAGCTTTTCCCCACAGGAAATATTTCAATATTTCAAACCCTTCATTTCTCCCAAGCAAATGACATCAGAATATGTTTCTGAACACTGGCATAGGGACTTCCCCGGCAGTCCAGTGGTTAAGACTCTGCAGTTCCCAATCCAAAAATGGGCAGAAGACCTAAATAGATATTTCTCCAAAGAAGACATACGGATGGCCAAGAAGCACGTGAAAAGCTGCTCAACGTCACTAATTATTAGAAAAATGCAAATCAAAACTACAATGAGGTATCACCTCACACCAGTTAGAATGGGCATCATCAGAAAATCTACAAACAACAAATGCTGGAGAGGGTGTGGAGAAAAGGGAACCCTCTTGCACTGTTGGTGGGAATGTAAATTGATACAGCCACTGTGGAGAACAGTATGGAGGTTCCTTAAAAAACGAAAAGTAGAATTACCATACGACCCAGCAATCCCACTACTGGGCATATACCCAGAGAAAACCATAATTCAAAAAGACACAGGCACCTCGATGTTCATTGCAGCACTATTTACAATAGCCAGGTCATGGAACAACCTAAATGCCCATCGACAGATGAATGAATAAAGAAGTTGTGGTACATATATACAATGGAATATTACTCAGCCATAAAAAGGAACGAAATTGAATCATTTGTTGAGATGTGGATCGATCTAGAGACTGTCGTACAGAGTGAAGTAAGTCAGAAAGAGAAAAACAAATATCGTATATTAATGCATGTATGTGGAACCTAGAAAAATGGTACAGATGAACTGGTTTGCAGGGCAGAAGTTGAGACACAGATGTAGAGAACAAACATATGGACACCAAGGGGGGAAAACTGCGGTGGGGTGGGGATGGTGTTGTGCTGAATTGGGCGATTGGGATTGACATGTATACACTGATGTGTATAAAATTGATGACTAATAAGAACCTGCAGTATAAAAAAACAAACAAACAAAACAACTAATACTAAACTTTCTTTGGGTTATTTGTATGGAAATATGTTAATATAAATGTTTCAGACATTACATGAAATTTCTAAAAAAAAAAAAAAGACTCTGCAGTTCCACTGCAGTGGGCATGGGTTCGAACCCTGGTGGGGGAAGTAAGATCCTGCATGCTGTGCAGCATGGCCAAAATAATAAAATAAAATAAAACACTAGCATAATAATAATAATGAGTAGAAAATTATATTCTCATTATGAAACATAAGATTTAAAATTATAAAGAATACTCAATAATTTCTTTCTTCAATTAGATCTATAACCAGCTATGCTAGAATTTGTGTATCAGAACTCAACTGCCTCTTTTTTGTTAGCTATCACTTAAAATCAGTTTATATTATTCACTTATTCATTTGTTCATTCACCAAACATTTATGAGCACCTGCCACGTGCCAAGCCCCTATTAGTGCTAAAGTTATAACAGTGTAAAACATATATTCCCTTAAATCAACAACAATCAGTAACTCAACTCTGTGATCAAACACAGCACCATAAATAATAGAACAGCCTCCATTATGTGCCCTTCCATTATCTATGATATATTTTTGCCGAAAATGAATAGCTTGAGTCTAATCAAGCCTCTTAGATCAGATACCATTTTATAAGAAATAAGGGGGCTATAAGAACATATTAAATTATACCATAAGGATTTAATCAGAAAAACCCAAATGTAGGATAGTCTACAGGACAATTGGCCATGCCTCTTAAAAAAAAGTGAGGAGTTTTAGATTAAAAGAGACTGAAAAATATAACAACCAAATTAAACATGTGAATTTTGACTAGGTTCTGATTTGGAAAAAAAAAGTTATGATTGATTGTTGGGAAAATTTAAATATGGATTGGGTTTTAGATTGATATTAAGAATTTTTTTGTTATTTGTGTTCTGAGATGTGGTAATAATGTTGTGATTACAAAATCTGTCCTTAATTTAAGGAGATGCCTGTATAATTTAAGGAGATGCATGTATAAAGTGTCATCATGTTGACAACTTCCTTTCAAATGGTTTGGCAAAATAAAAAAAAATAAACACACATAAAGTAGATAAAGGAAATTTGGCAAGTTGTTAACAATTTCTGAATCTAGCTAATGGGTATCTAAGTGTTTGTTATACTATTCTTTCAACTTGTCTGTTTGAAATTTCTCATAACAAAATGTTGAGAGAAAAAGAGCCCATTGCAGGGAGACTGTGCTGTGATTCCCTAATGGGGTCAATACCATTGTCCCAGAGGCATTTGGAAGTGTGGTGGGGGTATCTTTGGTTATCAAAATGTCTGGGGAGCATTACTATGATTTGATGGGGAGGAAGGTAGCAGGGATGCTAAATAACTTGCAATGTGAGGGAATTCTTCACCCAACAATGAATTACACTTCTCAAAATGCCATTACCTTCCCTGTTGAGAAGTACTGAAAATAAACCAGTCAGTAGCTCTTCCCCCCCAAAATCCTTCCTTAACCCCATATACAATTCTAGTGTTTCTTCTTCAATCTGCAAAAAATAATCTTGATAGAGGAAAGTTCATTCATGGTTTCCACTTCCTCATTTTCTTTCCATTCCTTAATTCACTCTAGTTTGGTTTCACAACCACCATTCCTTAAAAACTGGTCTTATCAGGATGACCAGTGATGTTATTGTTAAGTCCAGTGGACGTTTTGCAGTATTTGACCATGACGAATACTCTCTCCTTCTTGAAAATTTCCCCTCATCTTTCATGACACCCCTCACTCCTGGTTTTCCTCCTAATTCTCTAACTACTTTTAAGATTCCTCTCATACACTCCTTTTTCTCTGCCTACATTTTATTTCACAGGATTTCATCTGTAGCCCTTTTTTCTTTTCACTTTACAGAGTTTTTTTTCTCAGATCCCCACCTGAAGGCCAGATATTGCATCTAAGTTCCATAGTAATTTATACAATTGCTTACTGACAGGAAATATCTGAGCCTAACAAATGCAAAATGGAATTTAACAGCTTCCCACATATACTTGCTTCTTCTCTTAGAGTCTTTATTTAAGGCAATGACTGGGATCTACTTAATGCTTTGGGAACCAACCTACTGTAAAGCCATCTATCCTAGGTGGCAAAGGAGGGAAGGTGTAGGACAGGGACGGCTTATGGAAGGAGATGACACTTCACGGACACAATTAATCAACAAGGAATTGGATGAGGTGTTTGGGGGTGATGCAGTGTGAGTTAGGGAGGAGACTCCATCAGAACAGAGGCAGAAACACAAAGGCAAGTAAAACTACACTTCTCCTGGAAGTGAATGTAATTCACAATCGATGAAGCATACATGCTTTTTTGGCAGGAAGAACTGGCAAGGGATAGAGTTGTAAAGGTAGGAAGGAAGTAGATCATGTAGAGTCTTTTATGCCATGCTAAGGAGTTTGGCTTTTATCTTATCAGGTCAGAGTTGGCAGATTGATTGCCCACAGGCTACAGAAGTGATGTGTTTTGCTCCCGCTGTGTTTTAAAAGAGTAGAATTAGTTGTCAACATTTAAAAATTGAGAAATTTCACATACAAGTTTGGACTTCTAGCCTGTTCTGAAGATTTGGGAGTTCTGGCCACATTTCCCCACATTTGACAGACTCTGCTATCGCCACTCTGCAATAGTACCTATTCATCTGCTTTATTCAAATGTCACTTATGCCACCTGCCTGGCCCCTGTGGCCATTGGCAATTGCTACTTTTGCTTCAGATGCTGGTTAGCCATTGAAGAACTGTTAGCAGGGAGGTAGTATGATCAGACATTTGGGTCAGAAAGATCATTCTGGAAGAAAAATATAGGTTAGATTCTGGGGCATAGGAAAGGGTACCATAAAGAAATGAATCTATAAATTCTAGAGCAAAAGTGGGCTGTGGGTAGGGAGAGATAACAGACTCATTACCTCTCCCCAGACACCATTTACCCTCCTAAACCACTGGGTAAGTCAGAGGAGGTAAGAACTTTGCAGTACTGGAGTGACAGTTGGAGATAGCCTCAAATAGGGCAATGACAGTACAGATGGAAAGGAGGGGCCAAAAATCAATAAAACTTAACCATTGTATGTGGGGTGTGAAAAATGGGAGGAGTGTAGGATAGTTTCTGAATAGATAATGAATGATAGGGTCTAATTTTGATTAAAAACCGTTTATCACACTGCCTAGGAGAAGATAAGTTCTCTTGCATCAATTAAGTAGATTTGCTTTTCACAGTGATCACTTCGCTAGATGTATTTTCACATATCCCTAGTAACCATACATCAGTAAATTATACACCATTCCTGAGTAAAACTCTAGGAAAGGTAATTGAACATAAAGTAAGTGAAAGTTTTGACAAGAACTTGGTGGTCACTAAGAACAACTAAAGGTTCTTGAAAAATGAGCCAAGCTAAATTAAGCTCATTGTTTTATTTTTTGTCTGCTTGTTTGTTTGTTTTGTTAAGCATGTGGGGCTAGGTCAGGATAATGTAGACAGAGAGGCAGAGAGGAGACACAAGCTCTAAAGCTTCTCTAAGCTGCTTTGCCTTGACAGGAACATGATAGACACTGGATTTCTTAGCCTGACAATTTCTCCAACTCTATCAGCTTTCCATTTTCTTCAGTATTCTCCACATTATCCTAATCTCTCTTTTCCCATTTTTTTAACCTCTTCATTTTCTTTTTAGTTACCAACAGAGTGACTTATTTTTTCTTCTTGTATCTGTTGGACTTTAGATATTTCTAATTTTCCCAACTATATGACTTTTACTTAAATCTCCATTATTATTACACCCATTGTACATATCTTTACCTGACTCATAAACATTCTCACTCCTGATACACACACACACATAAACACACATATATAGTGTGTATATCTATGTATATATATATATACACACACACACTATATGTAAGTTATATGTGATTTCTCTTATTTCTCAAATTATTTTAATTCACTTCATTTTAATCCTATTTCAGATTCATCCTTCTAAATTGTATCTTCTTATATCTTACTTTTACCTTTTGTAGATAAAATTCTATAACATGCATTTCATGCCTTTTAATACCTATCACGTCATTATCTGAGTAGCTAAGGATAAAGAAGCTTGTATGTGCTCCATTCCCATTTATGGCTATAAAAGAAAATATGAAAGATGTACTGAGAGGGGTGAGGGTTATAGTTGCCAGATATGTGTATTTAGATAGATAGATAGATAGAGATATGTACGATACAAATACATGAAATTATGAATGAGAATGTCTTTATGCTTAATTACATCCAAGTAGGCAATCAGCTATTTCTATCTGGAAGGGTAGCTGATTTTCACTTCTCTTTAGGCATAGGTTAAAAACAAACCCTGGAGTGGATAATAAGGCCATTCTTCTGCTCACTTTCATAAACACCAATGCAATGTTCTAATCCCTCAGGTATAGGAAATATTGGTACAGCATCGGATTAGTTCAGACATGAGATGAAAGCTTGAAAATCGGTCCCTATAGCATTTGTCTTGTACATGTATAGTCATTCTAGTGTTTTTACTGTGGCACTCTCTCTGGCTTCCTTCATCTCCACCACTTCTATCATAGTTCAACCCTGTCTAACCCATATCTAGAGATGAACGTGAACAAAGTGTAGTTTTCTCTACTGTGAAGATTTCTGCTATGTTATGGACTTAATTCTGAAGACAAATATTTCTTCTTGCCTGGGTAAGGGAAGAAAAGAGAAAAAGAGAGTATTAATATTTTGAACTGATGGAGTTGTTCTATATCTTGATTATGGTGGTGGTTACATAATGGTATACATTTGCCAAAAATCATAGAACTGTACATGAAAAAGAATGAGATTTACGGTCTTTAAAAAAAAAAAAGGGAGCGAGAGAAACCAGTTAAGTTCTAAGACTGTCAAAGTTACAGCCAGAAAAAAAATATCATATTCATAAAGTCACTTTCATATTCAGATGATAATATTCCTAAGATAGTAACTATTACTAATATAATCTTCAACATAGCTTAGTTACTCTCTTCTTTAAAACTTTGAAAGAAAACAGTTAAGTTCTCAAAAGCCATCTTATATTCTAATCATTTGTTTTTCAGAAGTTTAGATTTAAAATTCAGTTAACAGTATCAAACTGGTTAACTAAGTGTGGTAGAGAGCCAGCCTCCAAAATGGCCCCAGTGACTCTCACCTCCTGGTGTTCATGCTTCTGTGAAGTTCACTCCCATTATGCAAACAGCTGACCTGTGTAACCAATAGGATATTGAGGAAATCACAGAGTGTGATTTCCTAGCCTGGGTCATAAATGCTTTAAAGTTTCTGTCTTGCTTTCTCAGGGATCACTTGTTCTGGGAGATGCTAACTGTTATGCTGTAAGGACACTCATGCAGCCCTGCTGAGATGCCCGCATAGTAAGGAAATTTCCCATGTGAGGGAGCCATCTTTGAAGGAGGTCCTTCAGCTTAAGTGAAGGCTTCATTGACTAATGTCTTCAATGCAGCCTCATGAGAGATCTAGAGCCAGAGTCATCCAGCTATGCTGCTCCCAAGTTCCTGACCCACAGACACTGTGAGATAATAAATGTTTATTATTGTCTTAAACTGCTAAGATTTGGGGTAATTTGTTATGTATCAGTGGACAACAAATACACTAATATATTTTATTTTTCTGAAATATATTCAAACCTAAATATTCCAGGCTATACTGCATTGACATAGAATAATATCTGCTTGAATTTTAAGCTCAGTTATATTAACTGATAAAGTGAGGATATTGTGATATGTAGATTTGCACTGAGTTCAATTTCTAGAAGTTAGAAAATGATCAGTAAGTGATCATTGATTGAGAATTTTTTTTTTTAATTTAGAGCCTGTTTTTTTGCAAGGACTGAAAACTAATCAAAGTAACTTAAGTAAAAACAGGATATACCGAAAGGATGGAACCTCATAGAAAATATGTTCAAGAGGAACAAATTTGGGTTCTTGGGAAGTGGAAAGTTTTCAGGTGGTATATCTCTCCCTCCCTCCTTTTCCTCTTTTTATCTCTCTATTACTCTGTCTCTATGCTCATTTTCCTACCTCCTTCTCCCTATATCTGTTTCTCTTTCTGTCTGTCTTTTTCTCTCTACATCTCAGTTTCTCCTCTCCCTACTGCTGCTTTAATTTTCTCTCCTCCCCTTTTCTTGTCCCCTTTTCTCTGCATCGCTCCTTCCCTCTGTCTCTTTCTTTTTCTAAATCTTTCCATCTTTCCTTTCCTCTCTGTCCCTCATACCCTCGCCTCCCATTCCCGCCTTCTCGCGTTTCCCTCTTCCTTCCCTTCTTTTTTCTCTCCACTTCCCTCTCCCTTTCCTATTGTATCTCTTCCTTTCTTTTTCTATTTTGCATCATCTCTCATCACTTATTCTAGGTATCTTCTTTACCCTTCTCTTCTGAAGGATGCCTGCCTTCAAACTTAAAATATTATGAAGATTCTAAAATCAATGTAATAGATTCTTAAAGTTTTCTGAAATACAAAACATCTCAGAAACCTGGAAGTTATGAAAACCTCAGCAATCTTGGTAGTACTGAGAATGTGGAAGACAACAGAAGTCTCAGAGTAGCTGATGTAAACATCTCAAAGTCCAGGGGTCCATGTACTTTACATATGAGATCTCCTACCTCTTTCTATCCACGTTCTCATTCTTAGCCTGCAGCAAATTAGGGGAAAAAAAGCCAGAGGAGGGATGCTGCTAAAGTCAGATTGTTGGTACCAACAGAGTTTTGGCACCTGAAGAGCAAAAGACTACATAGATTAAAAACTACAACAATGAAAAGCAGACACAAGAACTGAGAAAACGTAACAGTGTGGATCCAGTCAAAGAAAGGGCAAGCAGTCCTATACTTTTCAGTAGTCTGGAACAAATCTCTAATAGTGGATATTCATTATAATAATTATGGAGAAATTATACAATTTTATTTAGATATTTAAGAAGGCAGGAACATACTTTGTGAATATTTTGGTAAAATATTAAAAAGTACGCGCTTTAAAATGTAAACTTTGGACATTAAGGAAATTTAGATATGAGCAATATCAACTTTTAGATGATTTTTTTTTTTTTCTATACGTTGTGGCCTCTCCCGTAGCGGAGCACAGGCTCCAGACGCGCAGGCTCAGTGGCCATGGTTCACGGGCCCAGCTGCTCCGCGGCATGTGGGATCTTCCCAGACCGGGTCACGAACCCGTGTCCCCTTCATCGGCAGGCGGACTCCCAACCACTGCGCCACCAGGGAAGCCCTAGATTATTTTAAATAAAATTTTAATTATATTAAATAATGTCTGTTAGTTTTTTTTCCATTGATGCAGGAGAAAAATTAATAAATTTAACTTTTGGTACAATAGAGTCCAACAGATCCTAAATACTAATAGCCTTAGAAATTTTAAATGATACAAAAATATTAGAGGTTTGTATCAGCCTCATCTTGGGTACAAGCATGAAACTACTTCCTTCTGCCCAGGAACATACGTTAGCAAGTTTTTCTTACTGGTTAATACATACCTTACTAGTTAATAGTGAGAATGGATCATGTGGGTATGTTTTCATTCTCCAGCTAGTTCTAAGATCCTCTAAGGTAGACTCAATTTTTTCTATTTTCCTGTGTTGTGAAGGACCATGTCCCTCACATTGTGCATGCTTAACAAATGCTTATGACTGACTTAACTGGCTGATACTGTGGTTTCCAACTGGGGCTATGGCAAACATAATAGTTTTATTTCAAATATGCTGCTTAGATTAAACTCCCCACAAATGCTTATTGGAGTTATTTTGAAAAGTTTTTGTTTTCTGATTATAAAGCTAATTTATTCTCCTTGCAATATTATCAGGAAAAAAGTTTAAAATCTAAAGAAGAAAATAATGTCACATAATTCCATTACTCACAGATCTGTTAACAATTTGGAATACAGCATATCTTCCAGATTTTTTTCTTTGAATATACTCGTGAATACATATACAGTTTTACTTTTTTAAAAAATATAAACCCCAAAAAGTCACTTTATACATAGAAACTAGTAGCTATCTTTTCATTTAGTAATATATCATGGACATGTTCCCATGTCAAAGAATATAGGTGTGCAGTGCATGAATATCATTCTATGTACTTCTTTTCATCAATCTTCTTTTGGTGATTTTCATGTATCTTATAAATTTTCAATCATAAAAAATTGCACAGCTGAACATATTTGATTTACCTTTCTTAAGAAAATACCCCTAGAAATGGAATTGCATAACAGAAGTTTGAGCTCCAAGCATATCAGTAAATATTTATTGATCGATCATCAGACTATATGACTGATTATAGGGACACAACTATTTAGATAATTTGGAATGGTTAATCTTTTAGCCATATGAAGATATATTACATAAGTATATTTTTGAAGGACTTCTAAGTAGCTCCACTGACAAGTATTTTGAAATATCAATAGTTACTTAGTAAAGAAACTTCTGAGAATCTTTGTGGTCTAAAGTTTTGGATAAACTCAATAAACTGTTAACTATCAAAGTCTTGATATCAGCATCTGGCAAGGGGAAATACCAAACCAAAGTTGTTTTTGTGGTAGGTACTAGCAGCAGTGTTAAGCATTAGTAATGTCCCTACCAGTGACAGAGTGATTCTTTATCGTTGCAGTTTGGCTATCACATATCAGGGGAAGTGGTAAATTCATATTAGAAATTATAACCATTCTTTGGTAACTCAAGGATCTTGGGCAGATATTTTACCCTTAAGGGACTTTACCCTTAAGGGATCTTTTACCCTTAAGGGACTACCTAGTTAGCTGAATTTTAGAGAAAGCTTTTTGATAAACTCATGGTTAGACAAATTCATGAATTCTTGAATGTATTATGTAAGGCAGTTAATCTAACAAAGTTGATACAGCATGGTGTTAAGGAACATGATAGACTTCGATATCTGACAACCTTGGGATGGAATTTCACTGTTTTCTCTGGGGCACGCAGCGACTTCTCTAAGCATTAGTCTTCTCATTTTAAATATGGAGATGATAATAATCTTAGAGTTGTTGAGAGGGTTAAATGTGGTAATGCAAGGTGCCTATCATATGGTAATCAGTTAAAAAATATCAGTCCTTCTTCTTCATAATCATAGTGATGCTCTACATCCAGCAGGTACTTGTTAATGCTGTTGAAAAATGAGTGTTTAACCTCAAAATATTAACAATGACCACTAAAATTAATTCCATATTCATGTAGAATTCTGTATAATTTTGTGTGTAATCATATAAATATGTAGAACCACACTAATTTTATTGATTGTTAGAAATAAGCCTGAATTAGTAAAAAGTATGAATTAAAGGTTTTTTAAAAAGTAAAGATGGTTACATTACTTTTAAATTCATTTAATAACTAAACTAAAAGGAGGGTTTTCAGTGAGTTCTTTGGGGAATACATTTTGTTGTAGATGCAAAGCTAGTGTTTTTTCACTTATACATTGTTAGTTACTGTATGCTATTAAAACTTCTTGAGGTACCCGCACAAGTAATTTAAAACATTTTCCCCCACTGAAATCTCATTCTCTAAGAGAATCCCTTACTCAAGATTAAAGGCAAAATTTGTCAACTCAGATTTTTAAAAGTACAGGTTGACTTGCTATGATATTTTTCCCTGTGTGTTTTTTATATAAGATGAATAAAGAAAAATGTGGGAAAAATAACCTCTTCTCTGAGACCATTTAGTTAATTTAAAACTTAACACTGAAAGGAATGTTAGGTTGGAACTAAAACATTGTAAAGCAATGTACTAGAGACCCTGGGGCAACTTCAATCTAATTTAACTAATAAATATTAAGCTCATATTATGAGTCCAGCATTGTGTTAGGAATACAAAGATGAACTTAATGTGGATGTTAATGCTGGGAGGTAATTTGGAGATAATTTAATATAAACCTCTCAAGAGACAGAGGAGAAAATTAAGGCCTCCGAGAGATGAAGTGGCTTTCCCATAGTCAATAGATAAGTAGCAGAGCCAAGAGGAGAATACTTCAAGTTTCGTATTCCTTGCGTAGCCTCACGCTCCCTGCCCCAAAGGTTTTACAAAAGATACTTGGTACAGTTTTTACATTGACTAGAGCTCTTGTGGTTGGGCAATTCCAACAAAGCAGGTCGGGAAAATTTCCATGATAGTCAGCATCTCAAAATAGCAGCAGGTCCGCGCAGCTTTGTTCCTAACTCTTCAAGAATGAAAGAAATTCTAATTATACAACTAGCCCTGGACAAATAGTCCCTCTCAACAAACATTTGAGTGCTTACTATGTGCCTCGCTCTGTGTTATATCCTAGGAATATAAAGTAGGCTGAAAACAGTTCTTATCTTTAAGAAGCTAGTAGTTTCTTAAACTACAGAGGAAACAAACACGTAAGGAGAGAATTTCAGTGACATTACACAGCCCAAACCAATGCCTAGAAAAATGCATCCCAACGTTAAAAAATTTTCTTAGTTTTAAGGTGGTTTGGCCAGGGCACAAATACCCTAATCCTACTTCAACACTGTTCCATAAAGTTCTTGTGGCAGAAACAGATAAAAGAAACAAATGCAAAGTAAAGCAGAGTTCGCACTGTGACTCCTAACCTCAATGCAGAGGAATATGACATACTGACCTATTGTTTCAAGGGAGCAACCGTTTTTCTAATCTAGTTAGATTTAAATGGCCTTAGGCCAAAGCACCATCAAACACTTAAACCCACATTTATTCTGGTCACATGGAACAAAATTAAGTATGAGACTGAGGGTGATCTAGCTGTTTAAGGCCCCTGCCATGCTGGGCCAGTCCCAGCCTTATGCTCTGATAGCTCTGGAAAGGAGAGAATCAGAGAGCCCTACTTCTGATATTTAACACTTGGAAATCCCACCCACTGTCAAATATGGCCTGATCAGTGACTTTTTCTTTTCCTTTTTTTTTTTTTTTTTTGGCTGCGAGGCATATGGGATCTTAGTTCCCCGACCAGGATCCGTGCCCCCTGCAGTGGAAGTGCGGAGTCTTAACCGCTGGATTGCCAGCGAAGTTCCTGATCAGTGACTTTAAATTGAATCAACTCCTCCTCTCTACTTGGACAGTTTGGTGCCCTTGAATAGGCATTATTTCCTCCCTTCTTCCTGTCAGATAATCTCCTCAAAAACTTCACCTGAATTTTATTTACAAAACTTTTCTTAATGTTAGCAGGTTTGTATCAATCCGTTTCATTATACCCTATCACCTATTATGTTTATATATAAACATATAAACACCTAAGATACTTAGTCTAAGTTTGCTCTTCTAAGTCAACAGAAGATTTGAAAATTTGGACAGAGGAGCTGATCACCCATATAAGAGCTTTAAATAGTTTTAGATGGGTCATGAGAAGTGGCATAACCATTCTGAATGATTACAGTGCTTCAGTTCTACTGTAAACCCATTTTTATTTTTGAAACTCATTCGCCCAGTTAACCTTGGCATTGCCCAAGAAAAAGGCTGACGGAATCTGATGATTATCTCGTAAGGAAGTACAGAGCTACATACAACAAAAAGCAACAACATAGCAACTTAGGTCCAGAAAGCTTTGCTTTTAATCTCATTTTTCCATAAACATGCTCAAATCCATAATACAAGGGGTTTGCTTTTTTAAGTTTATCACTTTTTTTTAACCCCCAAATAAACTTCTTAATGCGTTTATTTTAAATTTGGCGGGGGGGTGGGGTAGGGAGGGGCGACATTTGAGTTTCCTTGCGAAGAAATTTAAAAAACAAAAAGTGTTGTGTGTCCCATTCCTTCTTCCATCTCCACCAGCCAAATAAGTATGTGCTGCGACGGCATTTCTGTTGCTCTGAAATGTTGAAATAGATACGGAAAAAAAAGGCACCGAAAAAAAAAAAAGGCACCAAGCGTTCATGTCGAGCGAAGGCACGCAGCGGGCTCCAGAAACCTGGCAGGTGGAGCATCTCGCGTCTGGAGAGTCTCGCGAGGTGTCGTGAGGCGAACTTGAGGCTCGCGGTTGTATGGGTTGCCGGGTGGAAGCGGGTTGCTGCGTCGAGACCTCCCTGGGCTGAGGGGCTGCGGAAGAGCGCCTACGTTCTGTCCCGGAAGTTGTCTGGCGCTGGGATGCCTTCTTTCAAGCTTTTGTGCTGGCACGTATACCCCACGACCTGTCTGGGGCGCCTGATGTGGTCGGAGGAGTCGGCGGGCAGGGTGTGGAGGTGCCCGGAGGGGGAAGGCCTGGCCGCCCGCGTGGGCCCTCAGGTCGGCTGTGAAGTCAGAAAGACTTGTCGATGGGCCTTCACGACAAACATGGGGGTGCCGACCACCTGGGACCCCTCTAACACGTGGCCCCGCTTCCTGTGCAGGACCCCTTAGATGGCACCAGCCCCTTGTTGCAAACACCGGATCTCCGCTCGTTGACGTGCTCCGCGCGTCGGGGCTGGCGGTCAGCACGCGACGTAGGGGCAGCGCTGTGATGCTCTGGATGGATCCGCGAGCAGCCGTGGCACGCAGTCTTCGAAGCGCGCGCCCCGCGTGTGCTACTCTGTGGCGCCCCTGCCTGGTGGCCACCTGGAAGTCGGCAGCCACGCTGTCCTGATCTTGTTGAGGTACTGCATGCCCTTGGTGACGTCGGGGACGATGATGGGGCTGGCGCTGGCGGGTCCAAAGCACCACATCCTTTAGGCGTCGGCCGCGTCCCACTCGTACTTATCGGTCACTTTGAGGCCTGCTCCTTGAATTCCTGGCGGGCAGACACCTCGACCTTGTCGGTGTCCTTGGCCAAGCAGTCGGGGAGGCGCCGCACCTTCATGTGTAGCCGATGGTGCTTGTTGGAGGCCTTGGACAGGCCCAGGTAAGTCTATCACTTTTGAATGGTATCGGGCTCATACATTTTTGTGTCAAAGCTCAGTGGTTCCCCCCCACCCCAACCACATTTTTATACTCCCATGAAAATAAGCATTTAATTCGCTTGCTTTTCAGATTACAATATGTAGGAGAGTTATTCCTTCGATTTAGGTATTCAGTTGAATTGAATACACGTTGATTGTGAGCCTGCAGTGTGGCAGGCCCTCTGCCAGGTGCTGGGAATACAAAGGTGGGGAATTCATGGTGTGCAAGGGCAGATAGAGCAGACAGCTATAATAAAATATTCATCAATGCTCTAGGAGCAGTTGGAGCACAGTGCTAAAAGAAGGCAGAACATGGAGGCATAATTCTTCCTGGCTGAAAGGGAGAGCAGTGCTAGAGGAAAGCAGCTGTTGGGCTCGTTGACACTACGATACGGCGTCCAATTTCAGCTCCCTCCACAGTGCTTCTTGACATTCTGACTTTAGACCCTATCCAGCAGCTTCTTCCATTCCTTTGGCTGACTATTCCAACATTCACAGTCCTTTATGTCATTCAACCCTTTTCATTTGTTTCATCTTCCTTTGCTCCTTGCCCTTTTCCCTTACAGCAAACCACCAGACTTCCTTGTTCACAGAGCATATAATTTCTCACATGAACTCCCTCAACTTCCTACTGTTCTTCTCCATTTCCCCAGCCCTGGTATTTCAAATGACACTTTTTTTTTTTTGAGTGAATGCATGAATAAATAAACATATTAGGCACTATTTGTGCTAGATGCTGGGGATACACATGTCAATAAGTTAGGTTTCTCTCTGCCGTCAAGCCAGTCACAGTGTAGTGGATTCACATCTGTTACTCCCAACTATGCTTTACGCTTGAGTTCTAGACCCATATATTCATTGCTTTTACTATATTCCCATCTGTTTGTCCTCCATGTGTCTCCAAACTAACATGTCCAGTACTGTATCCCCTTGCTCCCATGTTTGCTCTTCGTCCTATTTTACCTGATTCAGTGAGTAACCGCATCATCTGTCTAATGGTTCAAGCCAGAAATGTGGTGTTCTAATTAATCACCAATAGCTATTTATACAATTCTCTTAATATCGCTCATTCCCTTTTGTCCAGTCTCTCTGCCTTTGTCTTAGGACCCTTATTCATTTATCTCTTGCTTGAATTTTTGAAATTGCCAGCCTGGTGGCAATTACTTTTAATTCTTTCATCTAATTCCTTGCTTATCAAGCTTTATATCTAATAACAAGCTTGTATAGCTACTTCCTGATTTTCCAGATTTAACTTTATTTATTTACCGGTCACTTTAAAAGATGGAGATTTAGCTCTTTTTTTCATCTTCTTCATACTTACTACACACAGGACTTCCTTCTGAACACTGAGTCTAGCAATATCATTATACTTTTATTCTAATTAAATCACTATTCAGTATTTACAGTATTATAGCTATGAAAATGTTAGTCACAACTGAGGTTTGTAAAATATCCATTATTGTGTTTCCTTTCTGCACAACTCTTTCCCCCTGGAGATAATTTCTACAACTTTTTGATCCCTTTGTTTTCTACTAAATTGAACCATATGAAATTGCCACTTTTATTAAATATTAGCATTATGTGGTTCAAGGTAGAATGTTCTTTTTACGAATCCAAATTCAGTTCTCTATCAGTTATCCAAATACCTCAGTACTTTTAGATAACTGAAATGTTCTGTAATTTTCAGCTTCTTGATACCTTCTGATGGATTAAGTTTCCTTTTCATTGTCGTGCTCCTGAAGAAATCTCTCCTGGAGTCTTCTGACTTGCCCTAATCTGGACTAGTTGTTAGCTAAACCAGGGAGACAACTATCATCCTAGGGCTTTTTTCACTGGAATCCTGAGATCTGTCTCTTAATATACTGCAGCTTCCTATTTCTTGGTTTATTCCCTCATTTTGGAGGATCACATCTTCTGATAGCTTCCTGAGATAGAGTGCACAAAAGGTAAAGTTTTCAGATCTTGCCTGTTTAAAATATCTTTATTTGGCCCTCTCAACTAATTAGTTTGGTGTGCTATATCATTCTCCATTGAAAATCTTTTTTTTAAAGAATTTTGAAGGTGTTGCTGTAACATCTTCTAGTCTCCAGGTTTGCTGTGAAGTCCAAAGCCATTCTGTTTCTTGATCCTTTGTTTCTGACCAGATATTTTCCCCCAGAACCTTTTCTTTTTCCTAATTTTCTGAAATTTTATGGTATTGTACTTTGGTGGGCGTCTGTTTTCATCCACTGGACTGAAAACTTAGCGGACACTTGAGTCTCACTGGCCTGTGTTTCGTGTTCACCTCTAAACAGATCATGGTGGACAGGAGGATGCTGTGCACTGATGGGCCAGTTCTAGGTCATTTGTCCTTCCTTGGAACTGATAGCTGAGGTTGGGGGTACATGGACTGACAATACAGGAAGGGTGGCTTCCCAGGGAAAGCCAGGATGTTGTTACTAAAAGAAACACAAAAGATTGGGCAGACAAAACTAGAGATGTCCGCTATATAATGTAAACAAACTCTGTTTTTTTAAAAAAAAATTGTTCTATATCTTTATTTATTTATTTATGGCTGCACCACACGGCTTGTGGGATCTTAGTTCCCTGACTGGGGATTGAACCTGGGCCCGTGGCAGTGAAAGCACGGAGTCCTAACCACTGGACCACCAGGGAATTCTCTGAATGTGTAACTTGATGAAAGCCTAGCATGTAATTGGGTTACTGAGTTCTGAATGACTGAATTTGCTGTGGTCCAAAGGGTGTGAATGACTGGCATTGGTGGCATAGCTGCCTTCCAAATGGTCTGAATGACATCCAGTGACTTACATTCAGCATACAGTACTAAGAATGCAAGTCATGATAGAGTGAAGTAGTTACTTATATTTTATAGAGAGCATATTAACTTTGATTTGTTTTTTCAGAAAATATTTTAAAATGTCTAATTAAATAGATTCTGCAGATATAACTATAAATTTATCTCTTTCCCCAAAACCTGAAAATCAGTGATCATTTACATAATGCCGGTTTACAGAGTAAATTGTTTGTGTGAAAGAATTGGGACTATGTTCCCAGTTTAGGCCAGGAGCATGTTTACCACTGTCTCTTGCCAGGCCTTGTCTTTGCAGAGTCCTTGTACAACTAAAGGTTTGATGCGCTGTTATTTCTCTATATCATTAGGGAATGAAAACTCATATTAAAAAGTTACAGGACATGCTCTGAGAACAGTAAACCTCACAGCCAACCAACAATCTTTATTAGAAATGCTGAAATAAAAGTAATGACTAAATTTGCATATAAATCTTCCATAAATACAAAAAAAATTATTCAAGTATTTATTATCTCCACTTTATAGCGCATTTGCCTTTGTTTAGGTAGTACATAAATCCAAGAGGAAAGCCTGGTGATTATCACTATAAAAAGCATTTATTGAAACTTCCTGTGATAGATACTTGAAACAATAGTGAACATGCATAAATGACATAAGTTAGTAAATGTTAAGGGTAAGCGAAGATAAAGTGCCTTTCATGTTAGGGTTGCCAGATAAAACACAAGAGACTTCATTAAATTTGAATTTCAGATAAAAATAAGTAAATTCTTTAGCATAAATATGTCCCTAGTATTTCATGGGAAATACTTCTAGTAAAAACTTTATCTGACAATCTAATTTAACTGGGCATTCTGTATTTTTACTTGCTAAATCCGGAAAATCAGCTATTCTAGCATAATGACTTAATTTCACATAGGAACACAAAGATTATGAGAAGTTCTGTGTCTATGGAAGCTGTGGCTAGAAGGAATTTGCTGGCAAATTTTCAATTGGTTAGGCCATGTTCCCTTTAAATTCAGTTCAATTTAAGCAACATTTGCAGATGGAGACCTTGGTGCTGGATAATGTAGAGATGGATAAACTGTTTTCTCAAGAGAAGATGATTTCAGGCCTATAGGGGCGGGTGGTCCAGAAATAGTGTGTGAGGAGGAGAAAGCAATAATGCGATCTTTGAGCAAATGGGGATTTGAGCAAATGTGACTGTCAGGGAATAGTTGGGTGGATAAAATGATGTAACAGATGGTGAGCAAGTAGAAACATCACTTTGAAAATGTATAGCAGCAGATATTAATAATGTGCTACCTGAGAACTCTAGGTGGTTATATCCATGATTTTTAGGCTTGCATCTAGAAAAGAACCTCTCAGGTATTTATTTACATAGCAATAAGCCTGACAGTTTAGCCTAACTTAAGAGTTTCTTCACACCATGGTCATAGTCTGAGAACCTTTTGTCTAAATTATCAATTTTGGGGTTTCAATATGCTCTGCAACTTGACTCCAGCAATACTGGATAGCATTTATGAGGCACTGTTCTAAGTCTTTTCATGAATTAAATTATTTATTTCTCACAACAACTCTTTGGGGCGAGTGCAGCTGTTATTTCCATTTTATAGTTGAGGCAAATCAGGAGTAGGAAACTGATGTGCCTATCAGACCACGTAGAGAATGTGGGGGGGCAGGCCAAGAGTAAGACAGTGAATGCAAGTGACAGCCTCAGAGTTGGGATGTAACAGGGAGACTCTGGTGACCTGGGAAGCAGGTGACCTATCTCCAACACTTTCTGGATGGCTCAGACTTGCCAAACCATCTATGTTTTCTTGAGAAGCTGGAAATCCAAAATTTAAGTGACATTTCCTAATTTTTGAGTGTTAGAAACTAGTTTAAATTTACAGCACTCAACTTATCAAACTAGAATTTGCTTCTGAGCAAATTTTGCCAGCAGTTTGTCATTTCTGCTTTAGATATATTTTGTTTTTACAAGCTAAAAAAGAGTAAATTGTTTTTATCAAAATTGAAAATTGCTGAGCAAATCCTATCATGTAACACCAGCCCCAAATAAACATATTTTTAGACCGTAAGACTAGTTTGGGGGCTTCCCTGGTGGCGCAGTGGTTAAGAATCAGCCTGCTAATGCAGGGCACATGGGTTCGATCCCTGGTCCCAGAAGATCCCACATGCTGTGGAGCAGCTAAGCCCATGCACCACAAGTACTGAGCCTGTGCTCTAGAACCTGCGAGTCACAGCTACTGAGCCCATGTGCCACAACTGCTGAAGTCCACGTGCCTAGAGCCTTTGCTCCGCAACAAGAGAAGCCACCTCAATGAGAAGCCCACGCACTGCAATGAAGAGTAGCCCCCGCTCGCTGCAACTAGAGAAAGCCCGCGCGCAGCAACAAAGACCCAGCGCAGCCAAAAAGAAATAAAAGTAAATTAAAAAAATAAAAAAGACTAGGTTGTAGCAGTGTGTGATGATCAATATTAAACATGAAATTGAGCAGCTAGTACTCAAAGAAAACAGCTGTTCCTTTTCTATAAGGTGGTGTTTCTCGATTTAAAAAAATATCACGATTCACCTTAAGAAATTAATTTGACATAACATGTACTCTTACAAATCTCTTATTTTATATATAAAAATATTTTCAAGAAAAAATATTCACTCTTACTACCTGTCATACATTCTGATACTTTTTTATTCTATTCTATTTCATATTGTTTACTACATGCTGAATTGATTTCATAACCCAGTAATAGGTCACGTCCAAGTTGAAAATCTCTGCAATAGAGAACAGTTTTTCCTTCATAGGGATAATACAACTCTTAGCACTGAGTGAAGTAAAACGTAAAAACTATCAAGGTAGTGTGTATCCAATTTCTGTTGTGAAAATTCTGGCAATGAGAGATACCCACACTTAGGTATAATCTAAATGCTTCCTTTGCAGGTTAATTTTGTCTCCCTAAGGGAGTTAGGGCAGGACAACTACTTTTTAAAAACTCATTGAAGGCAAGCGAATACTACTTTTTGTATTCTGCCATAATGCCCAGGTCAAAGTTGTGGCTCAGTTAAAACTTGTTGCTTTGATTGAAAGAATATACTATGGCTATTGGTATGTAGGGTATTGGCTCCTGGCTGATTATTAGAGTTTTCTGGAAAACTTTAAAAAAATACGAAATCTTATTCAGGAAAATTATATTTGTATTTGTCCTTTGACACAGAAATTCTACTTCTAGCAATCAGCTCTGGTGGCTAGTTGGTTAATAAACTAATGGTGATACCACCATTTTAATTATTATGCAACTATGAAAAGGAATGAGAGAGATCTCCATGATATATGGCTAAGGAAAAAAATCAAGGTGCATATATTTTTGCAAAGAGAAACACTGGTAGTATATAAACAAGGAACTAAAATAGTTGTTATCCATAGGGTGATTTTGGAATAGAATGGAGGGGAATGGGAGAGATGAGGCTTAGAAATCTAAGTATGCTTTTGAATTTAATTTAGGTTTTAAATCATGTAAATATTTTATATATTAAAATCATAGAGTTAATTTAAAAAGAAAAATTCTAAAATTGAAAATAGAAACAAGTAAACCTTGACTGTGTATCAAATTGCTAACATAGCACAGAGAAAAAAAATTTATTTCCAGTGAATTTTGAATGTAATACTCTATGCATCCTTAGTGAGGTATAATCTAAGGGCTAAAAGAACTATGAAGAAAACTTAAGGGACTTCCCTGGTGGCACAGTGGTTAAGAATCCGCCTGCTGACATGGATGGATCTAGAGACTGTCATACAGAGTGAAGTAAGTCAGAAAGAGAAAAACAAATATTGTATATTAACGCAATATGTGGAACCTAGAAAAATGGTACAGATGAACCGGTTGGCAGGGCAGAAATAGAGACACAAATGTAGAGAACAAAGTATAGACACCCAGGGGGGAAAGTGGCAGGGGAGGGGTGGTGGTGGTGTGATGAATTGGGAGATTGGGATTGACATATATACACCAGTATGTATAAAATGGATAACTAATAAGAACCTGCCGTATAAAAAAATAAATAAAATTCAAAAATTCAAACAGAAAAAAAAAAAAAAGAATCCGCCTGCCAGTGCAGGGGACACAGGTTCAAGTCCTGGTCCAGGAAGATCCCACATGCTGCGGAGCAACTAAGCCCGTGAGCCACAGCTACTGAGCCTGCGCTCTAGAGCCCGTGAGCCACAACTACTGAGCCTGCGTGCCACAACTACTGAAGCCCGTGCGCCTACAGCCTGTGCTCTGCAACAAGAGAAGCCACGGCAATGAGAAGCCTGCGAACCGCAGCAAAGAGCAGCCCATGCTCACCGCAACTAGAGAAAGCCTGCGCGCAGCAACGAAGACCCAGTGCAGCCAAAAATAAATAAATAAATAAATAAATAAATTAAAACAACAAAAAAAGGAAACTTAAACATCACTTAGTGATTTTTATCGTTGGTAGTGATAATTGGTATTATGTATTTTAACCATTATTGCATATTTTTGGGAAAAAATAAATGTTTAGGGTGATAAGATTTTTGTGTAAGAAGGACACATGAGTATGAAATCAAAGAAGGTAAGAAAAAATCCCTATAAAGTTAAATTTGAATTGTAAATATTGATATTAACTCATTTTGAATATATGTATGTCCTATCTCTCTTTACTGAAAGGGTCTAGAAACAGTGACACCTCTGTAATGCCCAGATTCTTTTTGTTTGTTTAAATATTTATTTATTATTTATTTAGGCTGCGCTGGGTCTTAGTTGTGGCATGTGGGATCTTTGTTGCGGCATGTGGGTTCTTACTTGCAGCATGCATGTGGGATCTAGTTTCCCAACCAGGGATCAAACCCAGGCCTCCTGAGTTGGGAGCTTGGAGTCTTACCCACTGGACCACGAGGGAAGTCCCTGTAATGCCTAGATTCTTGATTATCAAATTCCCTAAAAGGAACCAGATTCACTTAAAAAATGGTTGATTCCAAGTTAAGTCTGAGGCAATTAGGTAAAAGTTGAACTTGCAATATCTTGTGCCAGAAAGCAAGAAAGTCCTCAAATATTGGAGCCATCTTGAAATAACTTCTGTTGGTCAAATTGGAACAAAATAAGCATCCCAAAAGAATAACTAAATGATTATAAAATGTAAAATAAATAAAAAACTATTAGTTTTGAAGAGAGAAAGAGAGGGAGAGAGAAAAAACACCTTACTTTGGAAATAAGTAAGACATTATCGGTCTTCTTTTTTTTTTTTTTTTTTTTTTCGGTACGCGGGCCTCTCACTGTTGTGGCCTCTCCCGTTGCGGATCACAGGCTCCGGACGCGCAGGCTCAGCGGCCATGGCTCACGGGCCCAGCCGCTCCGCGGCATGTGGGATCTTCCCGGACCGGGGCATGAACCCGTGTCCCCTACATCGGCAGGCGGACTCTCAACCACTGCGCCACCAGGGAAGCCCTATCGGTCTTTTTTGAAGGCACTGTTGAAACCAGTTAATGTGTGAAAGCTCCCCCACCCCTTTTGAAACAAAAGAATGCCAGCTCATCAATATGGAATAAATAATAGAATTAGAAAAAGCACCATTTGGAACTCCTAGTGGAAATTGATTCAGACAAAGATCATTAATAGAAGCCAAAATACATTAGGTGAGAGATTAATGGGGAGGAGGATATTTGTGTAGTGTCCAAGTATCACTCCATAGATTACTTGTTAATTGCAAAGGGTAAAAACCTTACCTTTGCAATGGAGATACCTGATCACCTAGCATAGCTATCAAACCTAGTGTCACTGACAGACAAGCTGAATTATGTGGTTTCAGGTGTGGTTACAGGATTATAATGTCAGTATGAATTACTTGTGTCAAAAATGTTTAAACTACATTTAATCAAGTTTTTAGATCTAGTTTCTAGTTTACAGGGAAAAGGAGAACAGACAAAGAACAAGTTTAATGACACCAGAAGGCAGGTCAAATTGCCAAAAGGCCATTTTTTTAATGTGTAGCTACCCAAGGGTTTGATCAGAGAAGCCTGAAAGAACTTTTTGTTTTGAAGGCAGATTAAGCAGGGGTTGCTTCCCTCAGCTTTTATTGAAAACCCTATTCCTTCATAAGGATAACATGCTGAAGCTGCTGGTCTAGGCATTTAATCCAATATAAAGGAATATTTCTTATGTTATACAAAAGAACAACTCCAATTTCAACATGAGGAAGCAATTCAAATTGGAGAAACAATGAACTCTACCTAGAATTGAAGACCTTTTTCTAAATAAAAGAAGAAACTGTTTCTGTCTAAATATGGGCATTTTAAAAAACATCTTTATTAGAGTATAATTGCTTTACAATGGTGTGCTAGTTTCTGCTTTATAACAAAGTGAATCAGCTATACATATACATATGTTCCCATATCTCTTCCCTCTTGCGTCTCCCTCCCGCCCTCCCTATCCCACCTCTCTAGGTGGTCACAAAGCACTGAGCTGATCTCCCTGTGCTATGCGGCTTCTTCCCACTAGCTAGCTATTTTACATTTGGTAGTATATGTAAGTCCCTGCCAGTCTCTCACTTCGTCCCAGTTTACCCTTCCCCCTCCCTGTGTCCTCAAGTCCATTCTCTACGTCTGCATCTTTATTCCTGTCCTGCCCCTAGGTTCTTCTAAATATGGGCATTTTGATTGCTCAGTTCCACTGAGCCCTTTTTGCTCCTTGCTACATTAAGTTCTCATTGAATGTGCACTTGACTTCTTTGCAATGAAAGCATATTAATCCCTAACATGATTTTTTAAATGTTCTTTAGACCTCTAACTGGATCATTTCTTGTTGATGCTGTTATACTGCTGTGACATTTTGGACTCACTGAATGGCACTGAAAATCAACTTTTAAAAAATTATAATAAAGCTTAGGTGAAATAGCAGAGAAGCATCTGATTCCTTCCTTCCCCACAAAATGGAGAGAGATTAGACTAAGGGCTCTCTTTGGTTCATTGGACAGAGATTGGGGAGATGGCAGAGCAGCTACATCCTGTTTTTGAGCGAGGAGAAAATTCAGGCTCACCCTTTTAGAGCTGCCAGGCAGCATAGCTTCTGAGCAGAACTGCCCTATTATTGCCACTGGCAACTCCACCCTTGCTGTACCCAGAAACACCCTCCAGTTTCCCCTCTTTTCAAACTATGCCATTTTCTTCCCCTACTGGTTAGCACACATCATTACTACTGTTAAATAATAAATAAGTTTTCTTGTATAATTTGGAGGAATCAATTTATAGTCTTGCCACATTCGTGTTAAATCTTAGGTAGTATTTCTATCTTGTAGTGAGGACAAGAACTAGGCTAACAGTAGAAAAATGATTAATGTGTACATGAATAGAGCACCTGAGTCTTATAGTAATGCATGCTTATGGTCTAAGTTAATAGTTCCCAGTATGTAATCTCTAGACTTGCAGCATCACCATCATCCGGGAACTGGTTAAAATTGCGAACTTTGGGGCCCAAAACTTACTGAATCAGAAACTCTTGGGATAAAGCCCAAGAATCTGTGTCTTAACAAACACTCCAGGTAACTTCTTATGCATACTGAAATTTAGGAACCACTCTAAGCCATGAGATTCCCTGTATTCCTTTAAGTCAGCAAACCTGTTTAAATACCTTCTATGTACTATGATCCATAAAAAATAATATAACAATCTTTGTTCAGAGGGTGGTAATATGGAACATAGGGAGAACAGAGTTTACACAGAAAGCTGTAACAGGCACTTATTATAACCTGTCTTCCCATCTTCCAGGTGTCCCCAACTTAGGGTCTGTGGGTATGAGTGAGTGAACCATTTTAACCAAAGGTGAAGAGGCTAAATTGACATATGTATTTGTAGCAATGGGCAGACAGCTCCTGACGTGGTTGAAGACAAAGAGTGAGTCCTCAGACTCAGAGTATAAAAAGAAGATCCCATTCTATTTTATAGTGAGAAAAAATAACTAATAAAGAAAATTGCAAAATCATGGGAGAGATGGTAGGATAACTGGGATGATCTGGTTTGAAGGGAAAATTTAAATTATGCACTATCTGTGTAAACAACATTATCTAACCTTAGCCTGTTGACTCAGCTGGTTAGAGTTCTGTCACAGTGTCAGTTCCCTACAGAGCCTGATAAATTATTCCTGTTCTTGGCCACAATCAACATCCCACAATTCAAAGCATCAAATAAAGGTGGCATGGGCATTGGGAGGATTGTAGATCATTACACAGTCCTACTCCCAGGCGAACACCTGAAGACTACTGAAGGTGGGCGGTAGCACCATCTTTGTAGGAGGTAGTAGATGATAAATGGTAAATTTCTCAAATTCTTTCCCAAAGCTTTGTTACAAAGAGTTTTTTTCCTTTCCAGGCAAATTTACCTCTATGAAGAAAGATCATAATAACTTTTCAAGGAAAGTTAGTAACATTTCACTTGGTGCTATTATAATTTTTATGTTAATGTCTAAAATGTCTCATTTGGTGAAATTAGTTCATTAAAATATTTGTATGAGCACATAAACATGTATTTTTCTATGCACATTAGCTAGATCTTGAAGATATTTTTAAAAATTTAGAGGTTAATCTCCTGCATCCTGGGACTTCCCTCGTAGTTGAGTGGCTAAGACTCCCTGCTCCCAATGCAGGTGGCCTGGGTTTGATCCCTGTTCAGGGAACTAGATCCCACATGCTGCAGCTAAGGTTCGCATGCCGCAACTAAAGATCCCATATACCACAACTAAAGATCCTGCATGCCTCAACTAAAAAAAGATCCGGCATGCTTCAACTAAAGATCCTGCATGCTGCAACTAAGACCCAGTGTAACCAAATAAATTAATTAATAAAAAAACTCCTGCATTATAAGGAGACAGAAATTGCCTAATTTTTAAATATAGCAGACTACATCCTCTAACACTAGCTAAGGATGCCTCAGTGTTTCCATGCAGAACTTGTTTCTAACTCAGCCTTAGGAAAATTCCTTAAGGTAAAACTTAAACACTACATCTGTCTGTCAGCCGATTGTTTTATAAAGTTTCTGAGTTTAAAGTTACCATAAATGTGGACAGTGTGGTGGAATGTTGATATGCTTGGTTTTTCCCTGCATCTAGTGTTTGAACAAATAGGAAGTTTATAGTGGACATAATAATAACACTGAATGTCAGTGGCAAAAAATTTTTTTTCTGTGTGTTTTCTTATCATCACTCAATACCAAGAACTTCTCCTGTCTGCTTTAAGAAAAAACCCAAAAGATTGCTTTTTTTTTCTTTTTAAATCATGTTTAATGAAATAAAAGCCAGATATCCAAATACACATAGATACTTCCACAAGCTGATGGTTGGGTGCTTTGATCTTGGGCTACCTCCGTGGAAATATGCCATGCTTTGTGTGTGAGGATAATGTTATTGTCAGCTATCATTAAGACCTCTTTTCTAGTAAAGGAGTAAATAATTATATGGAAATCAGAACTTACAAAATATATTTTAAAAAATCTTATAATCCATTAAATAGACTTGGCTCTCTGGTTGAAAAATAACCAACAAAAAGGATTTTGTTTGCTTCTGTTTAAAGTATTATAAGACACTTACAAAGGATCATTTTGATTGTTTTTTTTTTTTTTTTTTTTTGCTATACGCGGGCCTCTCACTGTTGTGGCCTCTCCCGTTGCGGAGCACAGCCTCTGGACGCGCAGGCTCAGCGGCCATGGCTCACGGGCCCAGCTGCTCCGCGGCATGTGGGATCTTCCCGGACCGGGGCACGAACCCGTGTCCCCTACATCGGCAACCACTGCGCCACCAGGGAAGCCCCACAAAGGATCATTTTGAAATCTCATAAACAGAATACTTTAGTTAAGGTATCAATATCCTCCACTATAGGGTGGGAAGGAAATAGGAAAGATAAATTTTGGATTAACCAATTTACCAAGATAAATTAGACTCTTCTGGAAACCAAGGATTGCAGCCTCACATGTCTGCAGGAGCCGGGCAAGGTTACATGGATGAAGCAGACTGTGTATAGCATGGAGACAACCTTGAACTGAAGAGCCAAGCAGCACTTAGCTCAATCCATGTAGTAACAAGAGTCCAATTCCAGAGCTTTTGTTTGTCTAGACAAACTCCTAATGAGGTTTTTACAAAATCTCCAAATTATTTAATGCTGGGAGTTAAGTAATTTTTAAAAATAATCGTGTTTGTTAAACAAATCTGTCTGGTGGATAGATTTGCCCTGTGATCCACCAGTTTGTGATCCTTCATTTTAACCCTAAATTGTGGTATACTCATGTTTCCCTGCTGCATAAAACATTGAATGCCAGATGTAGATGATCACGTTATTGTAAAAATACGGAAAAGACAACTACTTAATATTTGTTGAATATTTATTAGGAAAACTAATACAATTTGTTCATTTTGGGTGAAGGCTTCACCAGTTATCAACACACACACACCCATTGGCATGTGAACTTGTTTCCACTTAATGAGTGAGATAGGAATGTTAATTTTACTGACCCAACACCACTGACTCACTGGGAAAAAAAATGGCCTCTTTCTTTCTCATTACACGCACACGTGCACACACACGCAGGCACTGTGTAGCATGTATGCATTGGTAGAAGTCACTGTATAATTGCAAATCTGAGGGCCAGGGTCCATAATTCTACAGATAAAGATCTAGTATATCTTCAGTCTAATATATCTTCAGTGCTGGGTGTCTAGTAAAGCATATGTAGGCATTGAATGATTAGAGTTTCCAGAACTTATTAGAGCAGGCCATTTGAAAGTGACAGGAATCTTGACTTTACAGTTCTTATTTTCACTGAACTTTTAACACATGCTAACACAATATGGATCATTAGTAGAAACAGGCAGTCCTTGCCATGAATTGAAGAGACGCATGCTGAGAAAAAGATAAAGAATAGTGAGTTTTATTTTTTTTATTGATAGTTTAGAATTGTCATCATATCAGGTGCCTATTATTTGTGTTAGAGGGTATACATTTTTTAAGTCAGCTTTTTAAATTTAAGTATAATGCATACATACAGAAAGTGCACAAATCATTAAATAGCTTAATGTATTGTTTTCAAAGAACCAAGCTTTAAACCTTTTGGAATGACTTGACAATCCATTTTTGCATATTTGGTCAGTTCTGAAATATACCAATATGCTTCTGAAAATAGCATTATCCCTAACTTGTGCCTTTTTTTTGCCCTTGACCTTTTGGTTAAACTTTAGATCACTTGTTTCTATAAAGCATCCATTACCTATAGTCTTTTCATCACACAGCACTAAGGCTATGTCTTGAGCAAATTCATCAGTGTTACTTCTGGATTACACATTGGAGTTACAAGATAAACATTCTCTAATATGACACATCTTTTAAAAATAAAGACAAAAATAGTCCTTAAGAAGGGGTTTTGGTCACAGTACATAAAAACATATAAAATCAATAGGTACTTTCATCCTTTTAAAATGATAAAAACTTTTTTTTTCCAGATGAACGTTCTTGCAGAGAAAAGTAGGAAGGCACATTAAAAAATTCTCTATTAGAATCACGGCCTATTATAGATTCATCTAAGCAATTTTACTATAAACACATACCTATAAACATATAATGTCTCTTGACTGAATAGTTAAAGCAGGTCATATATCATAATTAAAACAAGGATAAACGTGGTAACCTAGAAACATGATTAAAAATTTTATTATCCTACATAATCAAAGCATCATTTAAGTAGGTGAGCCAAAATTATAACATGTAACTAACTCTGTTAATCCATAAATTCAGAGGAAAGTTCATTGTCTTCTCATGGTAAGAATGCTATGTTGGGGTTCCCTGGTGGTGCAGTGGTTAAGAATCCACCTGCCAGTGCAGGGGACACGGGTTCAAGCCCTGGTCCGGGAAGATCCCACATGCCACGGAGCAACTAAGCCCGTGCGCCACAACAACTGAGGCTGCGCTCTAGAGCCGGCAAGCCACAACTACTGAGCCTGCGTGCCACGACTACTGAAGCCCATGCACCTAGAGCCCGTGCTCCGCAACAAGAGAAGCCACCACAATGAGAAGCCCGCGCACCGCAATGAAGAGTAGCCCCCGCTCACCGCAACTAGAGAAAGCCCGTGCACAGCAACGAAGACCCAAAGCAGCCAAAAATAAAATTAAAAAAAAAAAAGAATGGTATGTCACTCTTTACTTGGAGTTTTTAACTGATTACTTACACAAAGTTACACTATTATGATAGAGTTTTCAAATTGATGTGAAAGATATTCTGGATCTTCAGAATGATGGTGTAAAGTAGGCTATCTGTAATTATAATTAAGGGAAACAGCCTAAGTTTGGAATGTTTTCTTTCATCTTCGCATATATAATTTGCATTTTACAGAACCTCAGGCCTTTGCATCTGCAAATTGTTGATTAAAGTAAATCATTAGTCTAATCAGAAGATTCCAATAAAGTAGAATTTTGTTCACTAATTCAGAAAAAGTCTGGCCTATTGCACAAAAGTGCCAAGGAAAAACTCTTTATACAGTGAACCCCAAATAAAGCACTACTGATGTTTTGTTTGTGACTATATGATTAGCAGAGAGTCTTAAGTATTTATTGACCTAGTCTTGCCTTTAAGTATATAAACAGTCAGTGACTTGGTCCACTTCAGTAGACATTGTGTTAGGTATTGAGGATTTGAAGATGAACTTTCATATTTGAGAAATTTAATATCTTGTAAGGGGGACAGACACACAAACCCATAATCTCAGTATGATGCTGTAAATGTTAAGTAGGGAGCAGGCACAGAATGCCGTGTGAACAGAGAGAAACTATATGGACTATGGTTTTCAGGAAAGTTCATCTCAAGGTAGGGTATCCAGTTAGGAGACGGTTGAAGTATACCCTACACAAAAGATGATGAGGACCTGAATTAGGGCAACAGTTTTTGGGGTGGGGAGAAAGGGGTGGAGTCAAGCAATATATAGGAAATAAAAGAGGCAGGATTTGATGATTGATTAGATAGGAGAAATAGAGGTAGAGATATAATAGATAGGTACATGCGTATTATATACACACACATACATACATACATGCATGCATAGACAGAGGCAGAGAGAGATGATAGATAGGTTTCTGGCTTAGAAAAGGTGCTATTAATTGAGACTGGCAATACAGGAGAAAAGCCAGTTTTGGAGGAAAATACTATATTGATTGGGGCAAGAAGAAGTGGGAAGTTGAAGTTGGGGTACCTGTGGCACATCATAGTAGATATGTCAAATGTGCAGTTTGATACAAGAGTCTGAAGCATGCTTAAAGGTAAAGTGCTATCCTAGCTTCAGCATGTTACTTCTCATGTTTTACTTTATTTGCTAGTTTTCAAATGCATAAAAAATAAAGATTGAATAAAGTTACTACTGGAAGATATATTTAAGACCTAGTAAAGTAAGAGGATAATAAATGGGTCCTGTGGTGACATTCTGAACCTTATTATCATCCTGATCATTCTATGTCCAACATCTCAAATACCCCTACATACTTTAATTAATTACTGAATGCTACCACCTTCTCGGCTTCACCAAAACCAACCACGTTCTCATTCAAAGGAAGGATTTGAGAGCTTAATATCAAATCCCACTTTAAGTTCACCTGCAGTCTTGTCTTTCCCCTTAGTTTTAGTAACGGTTCCTAATCACACTGGCTCATGACTGAGTCATACTTCTATGGTTAACCCAAGCTGCACTCCAAGACCTCCAGCATTGCCTTATTCTCACCAATGCTTCCAGGTACTGGAGCCTATTCTAGACCTCATTTTTGGGTCCCTGCTGCAGAACTACCCTGATTCAGGGTGGCACCCTCGTGCCTGGGCCTGCTGCCTCAATGTTGAATTTTATTGTTTATGGAGCCCAGACTCACTCACACATCTTCTTAGAAATAAACTTAACAAGATTTCCCTTTGGTGAATCCCACCCCCTCATCTTTTCCATCAGCCCAGGTGGTTACTGTGAATACTGTATGCTATTCTCCAAGAGGCTTCAGACAATCCGTGCTTTGCATTCCCATAACTCCAGTGCTCCAGTGATTGTCTCAGAAATGGTGTATGTCCCAAGCAGAGGCAATGCAACATGCTTCCCCCTGCATTCATGTGTGTGAATTTTCTTTCTGCATGACCAACAAAACATGTAGCCTTGGGAAGTGTTGGTGGTCTGAGAATGGAGTCCTCCAAAGGGAAAGATGAAAAGACTACAACCCGATATTAATATTTGGGCCCTGCATTCAGCTGCTTCTGTAGTCAAATCTAAACCTGGCCTGCTTAGTTATATTATTTTTTGTTTAAGAGAACTTGTGTTGGGGCTGTTACCTTTAATTGAAAAATAATCTTACTTGATTCGTAATTTAGTCACTCAATAAATAATCATCGAGGATGCACAATACCTGGGAATTGGCTAGGTGTTGTGGATATGGGAGAGGATACATCAGAGAAAGTCCCTGACCTCATGGAGCTCACAGTTGGCTGGAGGACCACTGTTAGATTTCCATGATGCTGACTTCATGCTTACCTGGACTTTTCCTGTTACCTGTTGACAGATACCTTTTATTCTGGGCTTTGCTTGCGGACCTCCCAGAGGGCCTCTAACATTGAGCATGCAAAGAATTCATTCTCTTGTCTGGAGACCTTCATAGCTATGGGTCATCAGCTATATGGACCATCTCACTTTAGCAGGTCTCTCTAGACTCTGGGTCTCAACTATTGCCTGTCTGACCTATATCACTGCTATCTTAGCTTCAGTATGTTATTTATTATGTTTTAATTTATTTGCTTATTTTCAGATGTCATTAGAAATAAGGATTGAATAACTTTTAGGAGTCAGATGGTGAGAAGGAATAGGAGGACCTCTTGTGCATTAGGAAAAGTTAGGTGCATATTCGTTTATCATACATGTCTTCTTTCAAAGAAGCATTTCAGAGCCACTTTGGTAGAAGAAAATGAATAACAATAATCATAATTTAAATTGATCCCATAATCGTTCGTTCTCCTTCCTTCCTCCCTTCCTTCCTTCCTTCCTTCTGTACCTCCCTCTCTCCTTCCCTCCTCTTATTTCCTTCCTTCAAAATATGTTTATGAAACTAATTCTTGGTACTGTTCTGGGGGATAAGGTACAGCTTTAAAGCCACAGAATCTTTGCCCTTATGAAACTTGAATTCTAATAAGGCATTGGGTTCAGAACTTTTACATGTAATTCCATTTTAGCTATACAATAATTCATTTTTACCAGTAAGGAAATGGAGTCTAAGGTATATGATTATGTAATTTGTCCTAGATCAGAGCAAAGGCAGAGACAGGATTCTGACTTAGGTGTGTCTGACACTAAAGCCCATGTTTGTAGCAGAAGAAATCAAACTAAGCACTTAAGTGCTATGAAGAAAAATAGAGCAAGGTATATGGGATACAGAGTGATGGGCCCAGGAAAGTTCTAGATTCAGAGGTAGAACAGAGATCTGAATTAGGCCATGCAGAAACCCAAGGGAAGGTAGGCAGAGGGAACAGGATATGGGGCAGGAGCATGCTGGAAGTGTCTAAGGCTCACAGGAGGGCAGTGCAAGGAAGGGGAGGGTTGCAGAAGAGGAGGTCACAGGGACAGACAGAAACCTGATGATGGAGCATCTTATGGACCATAGCAAGGACTTTGGGTTTAGATGATACTCGTCACTCTGCTCTAGTTCTAAAATGCAGTTCTTTCTGTTCAAGGTTCAGAGGGTTGAGAAAAAATGAATCAGAGATAGGACTTTGAGAGCTCAGGGAGTGAATAAAACAGATGAGATAACAATGCTCAGGCTCTGGCCAAACTCACATCCCACAAGTGTAACCACACCCTGCTTGCATTTCATGTCTATCTTTGAACTGGAGTTGAGCAGAATGGGAGTGTAAAAATTGTGTTCTGATCTCTTTCCACTCTGTGCCTGGGCAGAGAAAAAGGAAGAGCGGCACAAGTGGGTGTGAGATCAGAGGAGAATTATGCAGCTGATACTCTGTTTAAAAGGAATTCCAGTGTTCACCCCCACTCCAGAATATCAGTGGGCATTTCTGCCAACACAAAGGCTGATACTGCAGTGTTATACTGATTTGCTGTCTATTTTATCAGGAACTACATTTGTATAGCTCTGCATAACTCAAAGGTATAAGTCAAACAGAAGACCCCGTATAATGTAATTTGTAAACATGTTTTTACAGTTTAAAGTAAATCTCTCTGAAAGTATTAGATAATTTATGCTGCTTAGAAAAATCTTCACTATTTGTTTTAAATAATTAGGCCTAAGAGTGATTTTCTTTCCTCTACATTTTCTTTGTTGAATGGGAATTCATTCTCTAGGGAAAAAAGAAACTTTCTTAAAATAAGAAAGACATCATCCTTATTTTGTATGAAAAATGTTTGATATTAGAGTTGGATGAAAGTGAATGACAATACTCAAATATTTGGGGTTGGCAGAACAGAAGAATAGAAGAGAATAGAATGAAGTATTTTGAGAGCTTATTCTTTAAATCATCTCTGATTTTCTTTTTAACATGAGAAAATTAAGGTTGGAGAAGTTCAGCTTAAGTTTGTCTTCCAAACTTTAAGTAACTTGTTCTTTCTGTTTTAACTTTTAGTTATCCCTGGTCTTGTCAAAGGTAGTCATTTTTATTATAATTGTATTTCTGTAGATGCCCATGAATATTATGGTGGAGAATGCCTTACATGGGATTGGTGATAGTATTTTGGGGAGAGTTTGCCAGCTATTTCTTTAATATATAGCTATATCTCTATATTTATATCCATGTCTATGTCTGTACTTTTAAAAATGTACTCCGCAGGAAAAAGTGTATTTTGTGTAGGGACCCAGCACATACACACACGCACAACTAAAACAAAAGTTTTCTTTTTCCCCTTTACCTATCTTCTCTACTCTTCAACTCTATTTTCTTTTCTGTTTAATTAAAAAGTCTAGTCCCAACCCACTGAAATGATTTTACAACCCACTTATTGGTCTCAGTGCACAGTTAGAAAAGGCATGATTTTGAAAAAAATACCATTGGCTTATGATGAAAATCCATAATTGCTATAAAAGGAAGCTAAGGATTATTTTGGGATCACATTCCTAGGCTTTGGTAGTTGCTATCATAGAATCCACCTATTCTCTATTCCTGGGCTAGGTGGTCAATGGCCACGAGTTTGATCTCAAATAGTATTTATCTCCTTATCTCTTTATTCTTGGTGTCATTAATTAGCTGAATTGACCTTGCAGTACTAGAAAGAATAGTCGCAAGTTCTTGAAGCACATGCTGTAAGTGTACTATAAGCTGTAAGTAATACTTATAGCTTTAGAAATCTAGGTTTCGGTAGCCAGAGAGAGAGAGAGAAACAAAGAGAGAGCAAAGTTCATTACTGTATTCACACAGGAGACTCAGTCATCAGTCCAAAGTGCACTTAGAACTTTCAACAAACTGTGAAAGATTTAATCCTGCCCAATACTTAAAATCACATAGATCCCACAGAAGTTAATGGTTTGGGATGGATCTATAGCTTAAACCTTTCAGAACACATACTATCACTTTCCTACTGTTTATTCATTAGACAACAGCACTGTGTTGAACCTCACAGCAGGGGACAGCTTTTGTTTTTGCCAACTTGATACCCATGAAATCTTCCTCCATGAACTCATGTTTCCTCTCCGGGACCACCTCCCCTGTCCCTTTCTCAGTTCTTGCAGTGAAAGTCACGATGGCAGGGACCAATTCTCAGCTCTGTTTGTTGGATTCTGCGGTACTTTCCTCCCCACCGCTGATTGCACTTGAACCCCAAAGCATATTCAAACTCATCCTAAACTTCAGAACCAATATTGAGGAGAGGTAACAGTAATCTAAAGAATTCTGGGGACTTCCCTGGTGGCGCAGTGGTTAAGAATCTGCCTGTCAGGGCTTCCCCGGTGGCACAGTGGTTAAGACTCCCTCTGCCGATGAAGGGGACACGGGTTCGAGCCCTGGTCCGGAAAGATCCCACATGCCACGGAGCAACTAAGCCCGTGAGCCACAACTACTGAGCCTGAGCTCTAGAGCCTGCGAGCCACACTATTGAAGCCCGTGTGCGTAGAGCCTGTGCTCTGCAACAAGAGAAGCCACCGCAATGAGAAGCCTGCGCACCTCAACGAAGAGTAGCCCCCGCTCACTGCAACTAGAGAAAGCCAGTGCGCAGCAACGAAGACCCAATGCAAACAAAAATAAATAAATAAAATAAATAAATTTATATATAAAAAAAGAATCCGCCTGCCAATCCAGGGGACACGGGTTCAAGCCCTCGTCCGGGAAGATCCCACATGCCATGGAGCAACTAAGCCTGTGCACCACAACTACTGAGCCTGTGCTCTAGAGCCTGCAAGCCACAACTACTGAGCCCAGGTGCCACAACTACTGAAGCCCGCATGCATAGAGCCCGTGGTCCGTAACAAGAGAAGGCACCGCAATGAGAAGCCCGTGCACCGCAATGAAGAGTAGCCCCCACTCCCCAAAACTAGAGAAAGCCTCTGCGCAGCAACGAAGACCCAATGCAGCCAAAAATTAAAATATATATATATATAAAGAATTCTGTGATGTAGCATCATGATTTTTGCACCTAAATTGGTTTCTGACTTTGTGCCTCAGTTCTAATAATGGGCCACCCCCCCTTGATATGTGGGGCCTGAGTCATTGTTTGTAATTTGTCCATGAAAATCTGATGCTTTGCCTTATTCTTGCTTGGTCCTAGAGACGTAGATTATGACTGCATCAATTGTCTGACTTCACTGGTACTGCTGACATGATTTTCTTGCTCTCTTAGCTTTTCTGGGAACTTCTGGAGGACTGGACTATAGTCATTTGGCATCTCATGGTTAGAAGTGTTCCTATTTCCCTGTAAAAGCCACCTGAGTGACTACTTTCCTAGGCTACCCCTTATTATTTGTTACAGTGTTTCAGGTACTGAGTATTTTTCTCTCACTGGGCCTCCTCCCAACCTGTGGCTGAGTCAGTTCCAAATGCCTGACCTATTCCCATGGATGAGTCTATTATCAGAGCTGAGCTCCTCCTTTATTTCCCTGCTGATAATTGGACCACATCTGGTAGATTCTCAAGATATATGAAATTAACTTTTTGTTTTCTTTCCCTGTGTCCAGTACAGTTTCCTGCTCCGGAAATAGTTGTTGAACAAGCATGTCCATTTGAAAATTTGCATTGCTTGTCACAGTTGTCATTTTGTTTGAGGGGTCACAAAAGGAAAACTTGTACCTTGATAACTGTTTTAAGTGAGAAGAATTTGGGAAAAATGAATCTACCTCTTCAAGACTTATTATGAAATAAAATGTCAAAAGGTCATGTTCAGAGGTTGTTTATTAACTGCAAAATTCAAACTTTCTTTTTTTTAATTTTTTAAACATCTTTATTGGAGTATAATTGCTTTACAATGGTGTGTTAGTTTCTGCTTTATAACAAAGTGAATCAGTTATATATATACATATGTCCCCATTATCTCTTCCCTCTTGCGTCTCTCTCCCTCCCACCCTCCCTATCCCACCCCTCTAGGTGGTCACAAAGCACCGAGCTGATCTGCCTGTGCTATGTGGCTGTTTCCCACTAGCTATCTATTTTACGTTTGGTAGTGTATATATGTCCATGACACTCTCTCACGTTGTCCCAGCTTCCCCTTCCCCTTCCCCGTATCCTCAAGTCCATTCTCTAGGATATCTGTGTCTTTGTTCCCGTCTTGCCACTAGGTTCTTCATGACCATTTTTTTTTTTTTTAGATTCCATATATATGTTAGCATACGGTATTTGTTTTTCTCTTTCTGACTTACTTCACTCTGTATGACAGTCTCTAGGTCCATCCACTTCACTACAAATAACTCAATTTCGTTTCTTTTTATGGCTGAGTAATGTTCCATTGTATATATGTGCCACATCTTCTTTATTCATTCATTTGTTGATGGACACTTTGGTTGCTTCCATGTCCTGGCTATAGTAAATAGAGCTACAGTGAACATTTTGGTACATGACTCTTTTTGAATTATGCTTTTCTCAGGGTATATGCCCAGTAGTGGGATTGCTGGGTCGTATGGTAGTTCTATTTGTAGTTTTTTAAGGAACCTCCATACTGTTCTCCATAGTGGCTGTATCAATTTACATTCCAACCAACAGTGCAACAGGGTTCCCTTTTCTCCACACCCTCTCCAGCAATTATTGTTTGTAGATTTTTTGATGATGGCCATTCTGACCGGTGGGAGATGATAGCTCATGGTAGTTTTGATTTGCATTTCTCTAATGATTAGTGATGTTGAGCATTCTTTCATGTGTTTGTTGGCAGTCTGTATATCTTCTTTGGAGAAATGTCTATTTAGGTCTTCTGCCCATTTTTGGATTGGGTTGTTTGTTTTATTGATATTGAGCTGCATGAGCTGCTTGTAAACTTTGGAGATTAATCCTTTGTTAGTTGTTTCATTTGCAAATACTTTCTCCCATTCTGAGGGTTGTCTTTTTGTCTTGGTTATGGTTTTCTTTGCTGTGCAAAAGCTTTGAAGTTTCATTAGGTCCCATTTGTTTATTTTTGTTTTTATTTCCATTTCTCTAGGAGGTGGGTCAAAAAGGACCTTGCTGTGATTTATGTCATAGAATGTTCTGCCTATGTTTTCCTCAAAGAGTTTTTTATAGTGTCTGGCCTTACATTTAGGTCTTTTATCCATTTTGAGTTTATTTTTGTGTATGGTGTTAGGGAGTGTTCTAATTTAATTCTTTTACATGTAGCTGTCCAGTTTTCCCAGCACCACTTATTGAAGAGGCTGTCTTTTCTCCACTTTATATTCTTGCCTCCTTTATCAAAGATAAGGTGACCATATGTGCATGAGTTTATCTCTGGGCTTTCTATCCTGTTCCATTGATCTATATTTCTGTTTTTGTGCCAGTACCATACTGTCTTGATTACTGTTGCTTTGTAGTATAGTCTGAAGTCAGGGAGCCTGATTCCTCCAGCTCCGTTTTTCTTTCTCAAGATTGCGTTGGCTATTCGAGGTCTTTTGTGTTTCCATACAAATTGTGAAATTTTTGGTTCTAGTTCTGTGAAAAATGCCATTGGTAGTTTGATAGGGATTGCATTGAATCTGTAGATTGCTCTGGGTAGTATAGTCATTTTCACAATGTTGATTCTTCCAATCCAAGAACATGGTATATCTCTCCATTGTATTTGTATCATCTTTAATTTCTTTCATCAGTGTCTTATAATTTTCTGCATACAGGTCTTTTGTCTCCTTAGCTAGGTTTATTCCTAGATACTTTATTCTTTTTGTTGCAATGGTAAATGGGATTGTTTTTTTAATTTCACTTTCAGATTTGTCATCATTAGTGTATAGGAATGCAAGAGATTTCTGTGCATTAATTTTGTATCCTGCTACATTACCAGATTCATTGATTAGCTCTAGTAGTTTTCTGGTAGCATCTTTAGGATTCTCTATGTATAGTATCATGTCATCTGCAAACATTGACAGCTTTACTTCTTCTTTTCCAATTTGGATTCCTTTTATTTCTTTTTCTTCTCTGATTGTTGTTGGTAAAACTTCCAAAACTATGTTGAGTAATGGTGAGAGTGGGCAACCTTGTCTTGTTCGTGATCATAGTGGAAATGGTTTCAGTTTTTCACCATTGAGGATGATGTTGGCTGTGGGTTTGTCATATATGGCCTTTATTATGTTGAGGAAAGTTCCTTCTATGCCTACTTTCTGGAGGGTTTTTATTATAAATGGGTGTTGACTTTGGCGAAAAGGTTTCTCTGCATCTGTTGAGTTGATTATATGGTTTTTCTCCTTCAACTTGTTAATATGGTATATCACATTGATTGATTTGCGTATATTGAAGAATCCTTGCATTCCTGGGATAAACCCCACTTGATCATGGTGTATGATCCTTTTAATGTGCTGTGGGATTCTGTTTGCTAGTATTTTGTTGAGGATTTTTGCATCTGTGTTCATCAGTGATATTGGCCTGTAGTTTTCTTTCTTTGTGACATCTTTGTCTGTATTTGGTATCAGGGTGATGGTGGCATTGTAGAATGAGTTCGGGAGTGTTCCTCCCTCTGCTATATTTTGGAAGAGTTTGAGAAGGATAGGTGTTAGCTCTTCTCTAAATGTTTGATAGAATTCGCCTGTGAATCCATCTGGTCCTGGGCTTTTGTTTGTTGGAAGATTTTTAGTCACAGTTTCAGTTTCAGGGCTTGTGATTGGTCTGTTCATATTTTCTGTTTCTTCCTGGTTCAGCCTCAGAAGGTTGTGCATTTCTAAGAATTTGTCCATTTCTTCCAGGTTGTCCATTTTATTGGCATATAGTTGCTTGTAGTAACCTCTCATGATCCTTTGTATTTCTGCAGTGTCAGTTGTTACTTCTCCTTTTTCATTTCTAATTGTATTGAATGGATTCTTCGCCCTTTCTTTCTTGATGAGTCTGGCTAATGGTTTATCAATTTTGTTTATCTTCTCAAAGAACCAGCTGTTGGTTTTATTGATCTTTGCTATTGTTTCCTTCATTTCTTTTTCATTTGTTTCTGATCTTTTCTTTATGATTTCTTTCCTTCTGCTAACTTTGGGTGTTTTTTGTTCTTTTTTCTCTAATTGCTTTAGGTGTAAGGTTAGGTTGTTTGAGATGTTTCTTGTTTCTTAAGGTAAGATTGTATTACTATAAACTTCCCTCTTAGAACTGCTTTTGCTGCATCCCATAGGTTTTGGGTCGTCGTGTTTTCATTATCATTTGTTTCTAGGTATTTTTTGATTTCCTCTTTGATTTCTTCATTGATCTCTTGGTTATTAAGTAGTGTATTGTTTAGCCTCCATGTGTTTGTATCTTTTACAGATTTTTTCCTGTAATTGATATCTAGTCTTATAGCATTGTGGTCAGAAAAGATACTTGATACAATTTAAATTTACTTAAATTTACCAAGGCTTGATTTGTGACCCAAGATATGATGTATCGTGGAGAATGTTCCATGAGCACTTTAGAAGAATGTGTATTCTGTTATTTTTGGATGGAATGTCCTATAAATATCAATTAAGTCCATCTTGTTTAATGTATCATATAAAGCTTGTGTTTCCTTATTTATTTTCATTTTGGATGATCTGTCCATTGGTGAAAGTGGGGTGTTAAAGTCCCCTACTATGAATGTGTTACTGTCAATTTCCCCTTTCATGGCTTTTGGTATTTGCCTTATGTACTGAGGTGCTCCTATGTTGGGTGCATAAATATTTATAATTGTTATATCTTCTTCTTGGATTGATCCCTTGATCATTATGTAGTGTCATTCTTTGTCTCTTGTAATAGTCTTTGTTTTAAAGTCTATGTTGTCTGATACGAAAATTGCTGCTCCAGCTTTCCTTTTTTTTTTTTTTTTTGTGGTACGCGGCCTCTCTGTTGTGGCCTCTCCCATTGCGGAGCACAGGCTCCAGACTTGCAGGCTCAGCGGCCATGGCTCATGGGCATAGCCGCTCCATGGCATGTGGGATCTTCCCGCACTGGGGCATGAACCCATGTCCCCTGCATCGGCAGGTGGACTCTCAACCACTGCGCCACCATGGAAGCCCCCAGCTTTCTTTTGATTTCCATTTGCATGGAATATCTTTTACCATCCCCTCACTTTCAATCTGTTTGTGTCCGTAGGTCTGAGGTGGGTCTCTTGTTGACAGCATATATACGGGTCTTGTTTTTGTATCCATTCAGCCAGTCTATGTGTTTTGGTTGGAGCATTTAATCCGTTTACATTTTAGGTAATTATCAATATGTATGTTCCTATTACCATTTTCTTAATTGTTTTGGGTTTGTTATTGTAGGTTTTTTCCTTCTCTTGTTTTTTCTGCCTAGAGAAGTTCCTTTAGCATTTGTTGTAAAGCTGGTTTGGTGGTGCTGAATTCTCTTAGCTTTTGCTTGTCTGTTTTAATTTCTCCGTCAAATCTGAATGAGATCCTTGCTGGGTAGAGTAATCTTGGTTGTAGGTTTTTCTCCTTCATCACTTTAAATATGTCCTGCCACCCCCTTCTGGCTTGCAGAGTTTCTGCTGAAAGATCAGCTGTTAACCTTATGGGGATTCCCTTTTGAGTTATTTGTTGTTTTTTTCCTTGCTGCTTTTAATATTTTCTCTTTGTATTTAATTTTTGATAGTTTGATTAATATGTGTCTTGGCATGTTTCTCCTTGGATTTATCCTGTATGGGACTCTCTATGCTTCCTGGACTTGATTAACTATTTCGTTTCCCATATTAGGGAAGTTTTCAACTATAATCTCTTCAGATATTTTCTCAGTCCCTTTCTTTTTCTCTTCTTCTTCTGTGACCCGTATAATTCGAATGTTGGTGCGTTTAGTGTTGTCTCAGACGTCTCTGACACTGTCCTCAGTTCTTTTCATTCATTTTTATTTATTCTGCTCTGCAGTAGTTATTTCCCCTATTTTATCTTCCAGGTCACTTATCCGTTCTTCTGCCTCAGTTATTCTGCTATTGATCCCTTCTAGAGAATTTTTAATTTCATTGATTGTGTTGTTCATCACTGTTTGTTTGCTCTTTATTTCTTCTAGGTCCTTGTTAAATGTTTCTTGCATTTTCTCCATTCTGTTTCCAAGATTCTGGATCGTCTTTACTGTCATTATTCTGAATTCTTTTTCAGGTAGACTGCCTATTTCCTCTTTATTTGTTAGGTCTGGTGGGTATTTGCCTTGTTCCTTCATCTGCTGTGTATTCCTCTGTCTTCTCATTTTGCTTAACTTACTGTGTTTGGGGTCTCCTTTTTGCAGGCTGCAGGTTCGTAGTTCCCGTTGTTTTTGGTGTCTGTCCCCAGTGGCTAAGGTTGGTTCAGTGGGTTGTGTAGGCTTCCTGGTGGAGGGGACTAGTGTCTGTGTTCTGCTGGATGAGGGTGGATCTTGTCTTTCTGGTGGGCAGGTCCACGTCTGGTGGTGTGTGTTTTGGGGTGTCTGTGGCCTTATTATGGGTTTAGGTAGCCTTTGTGCTAATGGGTAGGGTTGTGTTCCTGTCTTGCTAGTTGTTTGGCATAGGGTGTCCAGCACTGTAGCTTGCTGGTCGTTGAGTGAAGCTGGGTCTTGGTTTTGAGATGGAGATCTCTGGGAGATTTTCGCCGTTTGATGTTACGTGGAGCTGGGAGGTCTCTTGTGGACCAGTGTCCTGAACTTGGCTCTCCCACCTCAGAGGCACAGCCCTGACACCTGGCTGGAGCACCAAGAGCCTGTCCTCCACATGGCTCAGAATAAAAGGGAGAAAAAGAAAGAAAGAAAGAATGAAGAAGATAAAATAAAAATAAAGTTATTAAAATAAAAAATAATGATTAAAAAATTTTTTTTAAGTAATAAAAAATAAAAAGAAGAGAGCAACCAAACCAAAAAAACAAATCCACCAATGATAACAAGTGCTAAAAACTATACTTAAAAAAAAAACAAAAAAACCCAAAAAACCAAAAAAACGGACAGACAGAACCCTAGGACAAATGGTAAAAGGAAAGCTATACAGACAGAATCACACACAGAAGCATACACATACACACTCAAAAAAAGAGAAAAAGGGAAAAAAAAATATATCGTTGCTCCCAAAGTCCACCTCCTCAATTTGGGATGATTCCTTGTCTATTCAGGTATTCCACAGATGCAGGGTACATCAAGTTGATTGTGGAGCTTTAATCCGCTGCTCCTGAGGCTGCTGGGAGAGTTTTCCCTTTCTCTTCTTTGTTTGCACAGCTCCCGGGGCTCAGCTTTGGATTTGGACTCGCCTCTGCGTGTAGGTCGCCTGAGGGCGTCTGTTCTTTGCTCAGACAGGACGGGGTTAAAGGAGCCACTGATTCGGGGGCTCTGGCTCACTCAGACCGGGGGGAGGGAGGGGTACTTATGTGGGGCGAGCCTGCAGCGTGACGTTGCACCAGCCTGAGGCGCGCCGTGCGTTCTCCCGGGAAAGTTGTCCCTGGATCCTGGGACCCTGGCAGTGGCGGGCTGCACAGGCTCCCGGGAGGGGAGGTGTGGATAGTGACCTGTGCTCGCACACAGGCTTCTTGGTGGCGGCAGTAGCAGCCTTAGCGTCTCATGCCCTGGGGTCTGGGGTCCGCGCTTTTAGCCGCGGCTCGCGCCCGTCTCTGGAGCTCCTTTAAGCAGCGCTCTTAATCCCCTCTCCTGGGCACCAGGAAACAGAGGCAAGAAAAAGTCTCTTGTCTCTTTTGCAGCTCTAGACCTTTTCCCGAACTCCCTCCCGGCTAGCTGTGGCGCACTAGCCCCCTTCAGGCTGTGTTCACGCAGCCAACCCCAGTCCTCTCCCTGGGATCCTACCTCTGAAGCCCAAGCCTCAGCTCCCAGCCCCCGCCTGCCCCGGCGGGTGAGCAGACAAGCCTCTCAGGCTGGTGAGTGCTGGTCGGCACCGATCCTCTGTGCGGGAATCTCTCCGCTTTGCCCTCCGCACCCCTGTGGCTGTGCTCTCCTCCGCGGCTTCGAAGCTTCCTCCCTCCGCCACCTGTAGTCTCCGCCCGCGAAGGGGCTTCCTAGTGTGTGGAAACGCTTTCCGCCTTCACAGCTCCCCCCACTGGTGCAGGTCCCGTCCCTATTCTTTGTCTCTGTTTTTTCTTTTTTCTTTTGCCCTACCCAGGTACGTGGGGAGTTTCTTGACTTTTGTGAGGTCTGAGGTCTTCTGCCAGTGTTCAGTAGGTGTTCTGTAGGAGTTGTTCCACATGTAGATGTATTTCTCATGTATTTGTGGGCAGGAAGGTGATCTCTATGTCTTACTCTTATACCATCCTGAAGTTCCCCCCTCACACTGTTCCATTTTGATGCTACAGCTTTTGAGTGTGTTCCTTGTAACCTCAAATGGATTTAAAATATATGTTTATTATGATAAAATTAAAATGTTATGATATGAAACTGTTTCATGACACAACGAAGTAAGGGGGAAAGAAAAAAAGAAAGAGTGAAAGAAAGAGGGAGAGGAAGGAAGGAAGAAAGAAAGAAAGAAAAAAGAAAGAAAGAGAGAGGGATTTCCATGGTGGTCCAGTGTTTAAGAATCCGTCTTGCAAAGCAGGGGACGTGAACCTGGTCGGTGAACTAAGATCCCACATGCCTTGGGGCAAGCAAGCCCGCATGCCACAACTACAGAGCCTGCGCACTCTGGAGCCTGTGTGCCACAGCAAGAGAGAAGCCCATGCAGCACAACGAAGAGCTCGTGTGCCGGAACGAAAGATCCTGCATGCCACAACTGAGACCCGATGCAGCCAAAAAAAGAAAAAGTGAAAAAAAAGAAAAAAAAGAAAAAAAAAAGTAGGGTTCCAATGTAGTCCCCTGATGGTACTAACCCAATGATCTTGCACTCTATTGTGTTCATTCAGAAACTTTATTTTGAAGAAACTAGAAATTCAGTTTAATTAATATTATTTTGTGTCAAGTTTCAGTTGGCGAAAACAACACCCTGTTAATAGCGAAAAAAATAGATTGTTGTGCTTCCTAAGGGAATGTGTTAGATTTGGAGTGTAATGACTAAATACATTATGTTGATAAGTTAAATGTAAATTAACTAATAAAAACATATTAGATACACTTCCCTGAAAATACACATGGGATTGAAAAGTCCTCTAAAATGTCTTTGTGGATTTGGGTATTCAATAATTTTAAAACACAATGGAAACATTTATTTAGCCCTTCTTACAGATAAGCTTATCAACCTTGCATAGAAAGGTTTTCTCCTGTGTCTGGGTCTGAGAAGAGCAAAAGAAAAGATTCAGCTGGGAAGGGATAAATGCAGGAAGGAAAATCAGTGTAGCAAGAGAGAATGCAGGAGAAAATACTGCTATAATTGCTTTAAATGCAGATCACGGGCTCTTTGCATTTTTGCCAATTCTGCTTAAGCACCAGAATATTAAAACTAGTTTTCAAGGAGCTCCCTGTCTCAGCGCACAGGCAGACATGCAAACAAATGATTGGGATAGAATGTAATGGCAGAGCAGTGGAATGAGAGACAAACTATCTGGTAAGTGAGCCATGAAGGCTTCACAGTGTAGGTCTCCAAGGGGGGCTAAGACTTTGCTGGATGAAGAGGAGAGAAAGGCATTGCAGGGAAGAGAATAGCTAGAGCCAAGGTGTCAAGATGTGAAAGCATCAGGCATGTTGAGGGAAAGAGTAAATGGCCTGGTGTGGCTCTAGGAACAGTATATTTTGGGGAAGGGGTTTCTGGCATGAAGTGATGAGAAAGGTAGATTGGAACCAAATGATCAAAGACTTTCGATGTCAGGGAATTTTGGATCTGATCTTAGCAAGTTATCAGCATTTTGGGTTTTTAAAAATTTCAATAAAAAAATTTAATATGACAAGTGTGCATCACCTGACTTTTACATCACAATAAAACAAGTCCTTTGAGGATGGGACGTGTGGAAGCAATTGATTTCTCTGCTGAACACAGCCATCATTTATACTCTTTCTAAGGATTCTAACATGATGATACTATTTCCTTGTATTATCCCCTTTCCATTATTGCTCTGTTGCCCTGGATATGATCTCCATACATTCATCTATCACAAGATTCATAAAGGGATCAAATTCCCACAATATTCCTTGGATACATCTGTTGCTGTTTAATTTCAGTAATAACTTCTTGTTCTTAAATTTTTTTCAACTTGGGATGGTGATCCTTGCTCATGGTGTCTACTCAGTGTGCTTAGAGCTGCCTTGAAATGGTACTTGTGGTCTCCCTCACACTCCTGTGGTATCATCAGAGTTTTTAAAGAGGAAAAGGACAAGGATATATTATTCAATAGTCTTCCTTCTAGGCTAATCTACCTGGAACACCAAGCCCAGGGCCTTGTTAGAGGACACTGCTGCCTTCTGGGTCATTGCCACCTCTCACTCATGCTCTCCAACCTCAACTAAGCAATGTATCTATCACACACCACTTTTAGCTTTCCTTACCATTCTTCTCAAACTTTCACAGCTTCCTTAAAACCTACAAGTGCCAATACCCTCTTCCTTTCTTTTTTCAAGCAACTGGTGATTGCCTTTGCTTCCCAGACTATATTTGATCCGTGGAACATCTGTTGTTTTAATCTGGTTATCTGTGGTTAACCAGAGTCAGTTAACATTCTTATCATGGTCATCCATGGCATTGATAGCCCTGGACATATGACGTCTACATCAATTCAGGCAAGACCTGCACCTGCATCGTAAAGTAGACTAATCATTTAAATACATAGTTATTGAGTACCTATTATGTGAAGGATATTTTAGGCACTGGAGAGACAGTGAAGACCAAAACAAATGAGACATCTGCTCCCTGGAGTTTCATGGCTTATAACAGGGGTTGGCAAACTACAGCTTGTGGATCAAATCTGGCCCATCATCTTTTTTTAATATAAAGTTTTATTGAAACACAGACACATTCATTGTTTATGTATTGTCTATGGCTGCTTTCATGCTAAAAGGGCAGAGTTATGTAGTTGCAACAGAGACTGATTGGCCTGGAAAGCCTACATGTTTACTCTCACTTTTTACAGAAAAAGTTTGCTGATCCCTGGTCCAGAACAGTGCTTCTTGAACTATCTGTAGTCAAAAACCAGTTTCATTTTATTTATTTATTTTTTATAAGTTTATTTATTTATTTTTGGCTGTGTTGGGTCTTCGTTGTGGTGCGCGGGCTTCTCATTGCGGTGGCTTCTCTTGTTGTGGAGTATGGACTGTAGGCGCGTGGGCTCAGTAGCTGTGGTTCGCGGGCTCTAGAGCACAGGCTCAGTAGTTGTGGCGCACAGGCTTAGTTGCTCTGTGGCATGTGGGATCTTACCAGACCAGGGCTTGAACCTGTGTCCCCTGCATCAGCAGGCGGATTCTTAACCACCACGCCACCAGGGAAGTCCCCAGTTTCATTTTATATTGTATTTTATTTTACAGTGAGAGGATCACTTAACATAAGATCTATTCTCTTAACCAGTTTCTAAGTGTATAATATATTATTGTTGACTGCAGGTACAATGTTGAACAGCAGATCTCTAGAGCTTATTTATCTTTCTTGACTGAAACTTTATCCCCATTTCCTCCTCTCTCTAGCCCCTGGCAACCACCATTCCACTCTTTGATTCTATGAATTTGATTATTTTAGATACCTTATATTAGTGGAAGTATTCAATATTTATGTTTCTGTGATTGGCTTATTTTTCTTAGCATAATGTCCTCAAGGTTCATTCATGTTGTATATTGCAGGATTTCCTTCTTTTTAAGGTCAAAGAGTATTCTATTTTATGTATATACCACATTTTCTTTATCCGTTCATCTAATGGTGGACATTTAGGTTATTTCCACATCGTGGCTATTGTGAATATTGCTGTAATAAACATAAAAGCACTATTATCTTTTAGAGATCCTGATTTAAATTTTTTTGGATTAATACCCACAAATGGGACTGCTCCGTTATATGGTAGTTCTATTTTTAATTTTTTTTTTTTTTTTTTTTTTTTGCGGTACGCGGGCCTCTCACTGTTGTGTCCTCTCCTGCTGCGGAGCACAGGCTCCGGACGCGCAGGCTCAGCGGCCATGGCTCACGGGCCCAGCTGCTCTGCGGCATGTGGGATCTTCCCAGACCAGGGCACGAACCCATGTCCCCTGCATCTGCAGGCGGACTCTCAACCACTGCGCCACCAGGGAAGCCCTATTTTTAATTTTTTGAGAAACCTCCATACTGTTTTCCATGGCACCATTTTGCATTCCCAATATACAAGGGTTCCAATTTCTCTACATCGTAGCCAACACTTCTTGTCTTTTTTTTGATAATAAGCAAACTGACAGGTGTGAGGTGATATCTCATTGTGGTTTTGATTTGAATTTCTCTGATAATTAGTGATGTTGAGCATTTTTTCATATACCATTGACCTTTTGTATGTCTTTTTTAGAGAAATGTTCAAGTCTAGTTCATTTTTAAATCAGAGTATTAGTTTTTTTTTTTTAACTATTGAGTTGTAGGAATTCCTCATATATTTTAGACAATAACCCCTTTTCAGATATGTAATTTGCAAATATTTTCTCCTATTCCATAGGTTGCCTTTTAATTGTTCCCTTTACTGTGCAGAAACTTTTTAGTTTGATGTAGTACCACTTGCTTATTTTTGTTGCCTGTGCTTTTGCTGTCATATCTTTGAAATCATCGCCAAGGCCACTGTCATGAAGTTTTTCTCCTACGTTTTCTTCTAGGAGTTTTACAGGTTTTGGTCTTATGTTTAAGAATTTGATGCATTTTGAGCTGGTTTTTCTGTATGATGTAAAGTTAGGGTCCAGTTTCATTCTTTTACATGTAGATATCCAGTTTTCCCCACACTTTTTGTTGAACAAACTATCCTTTTTCCCGTTGTGTATTCCTGGTACCCTTGTCAAATATTAGTTGACCATATACACACGGGTTTATTTCTCTGCTTTGTACTCTGTTTTGATTTGATGTTTTAATTAAAATGATATTGTACCATACTGTTTTGATTACTCTAGCTTTGTAATATATTTTGAAATCAGGAACTGTGATACCGCAGCTTTGTTCTTCTTTCTCAAGATTGATTTGGCTATTCACAGTCATTTGTGATTTCATATGAATTTTAGAACTGTTTTTTCTGTTTCTGTAAAAAATGCCATTGGGATATTGATAGAGAATACAATGAATGTGTAGATTACTTTGGATAGTATGGTCATTTTAACAATATCAGTTCTTCCAATCAGTGAACATAAGATGTTTTTCCATTTGTTTGTGTCATATTCATTTCTTTTATCAGTGATTTGTAGTTTTCAGTATATAAGTCTTTCACCCCTTTAGTTAAGGTTATTCATATGTATTTTATTCCTTTTGGTGCTATTATAAGTAGGATTATTTTCCTAATTTCCTTTTCAGATAGTTCATTGTTAGTCTATATAAATGCTACTGATTTTTGTATGTTGATTTTGTAACCTGCAACTTTACTGAATTTATTAGTTCTAATAGCTTTTTTAAAAATGGAATCTTTAGGGTTTTCTATATATAAGATCATGTTGTCTGCAAACAGGAACACTTTTACTTCTTCCTTTCTAATTTGGATGACTTTTATTTCTGTTTCTTGCCTAATTTCTCTGGCTAAGTCTTCTAGTACTATGTTAAGCAGAAGTGGTGAGAGTGGGCATCCTTGCCTTGTTCATGATCTTAAAAGAAAAGCTTTTAGCTTTTCACCATTGAGTATGTTAGTTGTGGGCTTGTCATATATATCCTTTATTATAATGAGGTACATTTTTTTTCTATACCTAGTTTATTAAGAGTTTTTATCATAAAAGGTGTTAGATGTTTTCAAATGCCTTTTCTGCATCCATTTACATGATCATATGATTTTTATTCTTTATTCTATTAACGTTGTGTATCACATTAATTGATTTTTGTATGTTGAAACATCCTTGTATCCCAGGGATAAATCTCACTTTGTCATGCTTATGATCATTTTAATATGCTACTGAATTTGCTTTGTTAGCATTTTGCTCTGGATTTTTGCACCTCTTTTCATCAGGTTGGCATGTAGTTTTCTTTTTTTGTGGTGTTTTTGTCTGTCTTTAGTATCAAAGTAATGCTGACCTCTTAAAATGTGTTTTCAAGTGTTCCCTCCTTTTCAGTTTTTTGAAAGAGAAGGATTGGTATTAATTTGTCTTTAAATGTTTGGTAGAATTCATCAGTGAAACCATCTGGTCCTGGACTTTTCTTTTTGGGGAGGTTTTTGATTATTGATTCAACCTCTATGTTGGTTAGAGGTTTATTCATACTTTCTATTTCTTCATGATTTTATTTATAGTATGTTTCTAGGAATTTATCTGTTTCTTCTAGGTTATCCAATTTGTTGGCATACTGTTGTGCATCATAGTCTCTTTTGATACTTTTCATTTCTGTGGCATCAGTTGCAATGTCTCTTCTTTCTTTCATTTCTGATTTTAATATTTGGGACTTCTCTGTTTTTTTCTCAGTCTAGACAAAGTTTGTAAACTTTATTTTTTCAAAAAACAGCTCTTAGCTTCATTCATTTTTTTGCTACTGCTTTTCTGTTTTCTATTTCATTTATTTCTGCTCTTACCTTTGTTGTGTCCTTCCTTCTGCCAATTAGCTTGTTCCTCCTTTTCCTAGTTTCTTGATGTGCACAGGTAAGTTGTTTATTTGAAATCTTTTTTCTTTTTTAACACAGGCATTTATTTCTATGAACTTCCCTTTTAGTACTGCTTTTGCAGCATCCCATAAATTTGGTGTGTTGTGTTTTCATTTTTGTTGTCTCAAAAAAATATATATATATATACTTTTTTTTGCGGTACATGGGCCTCTCACTGTTGTGGCCTCTCCCATTGCAGAGCACAGGCTCTGGACGCACAGGCTCCGCGGCCATGGCTCACGGGCCCAGCTGTTCCACGGCATGTGGGATCTTCCCAGACCGGGACACAAACCCGTGTCCCCTGCATCGGCAGGCGGACTCTCAACCACTGCACCACCAGGGAAGCCCTCAGAATATTTTTTAATTTCCTTTTTGATTTTTTTCTTTGAACCAGTGGTTGTTCAGGAGTATGTTGTTTAATTTTCGTGCTTGTCAATTGTCCAGTTTTCCTTTTTCTATTGATTTCCAGTTTCATTTCTTTGTGGTATGATTTCAATCTTCTTAAATTTGTTAAGGCTAGTTTTTTGTCCTAACATGTGAGCTATCCTGGAGAAAGATCTGTGTGTGCTTGAGGAGAATGCGTATTCTACTGTTGTGGGGTAGAATGTTCTACATATGTTAGCAAATGTTTGCTCTATTGTGTTATTCAGGACCTCTATTTCTTTACTGATCTTCTGTTCAGATATTACAGTCCATTACTGAAGGTGGGGAACTGAAGTCTCCTACTTTTGTTGTATTGGTGTTTATTTCTTCCTTCAGTTCTGTCAGTGTTCGCTATATATTATTTATGTGCTCTGACCTTGGATGCATATGTAACTGTTATATCTTCCTGGTAGATTGATCCTTTTATCAGTATATAATGTCCTTTTTCTCTTGCGACTTTTTTTCTTTCAACCCCTGCTCTCTTTTGGTTACCATTTACATGGAATATTTTTTTCCATCCTTTCATTTTCAGCTTATATGTGTCCTTAAATCTAAAGTGAGTTTCTTGTAGACAGCATGTAGTTGGGTCTTGTTTTTAATTCACTCAGCCACTCTGTGTCTTTTGGTTAGAGAATCTAATCCATTTACATTTAAAGTAATTATTGATACAGAAGACTTTACTGTTACCATTTTGTTAGTTGTTTTCTGTTAAGATCAGTTAAAAATTTTAAGAAGTCAGTTGTGGACAGATGTTTTTGTAGATTATAAGAAAAATGAATTACTAGAAAAACAAAATAAAAAGTCAAATATGAAAAATACAAACCATAATTACTATATCAAATTGTTATAAAAGTTTCTAAAAACTTAATCTTAGTTTCTGTTTTTATCTCCTGGAGGATAAGTAATAAATAATTTGCAGATCAGCACTGGCCAGTAAGCCATACTTTGAGGAGTGCTAGTCTGGAAGGAAAGATGGAAATCAATCAAATAATAACAAATAATTATCCTAGATCAAATTTTACTAAGAGCTATGATTAAAAATCATCAAATTATGTGTGCCCTTGGTGCAGGGGAGACCAAGACAGGAATTTCTGAAGAGAAGAGCTCTGAGCTGAGATTAATGTATGTGAATTAGTCATACAGAGAGTACTTATTTACCAGAATCTGATGACAGTAAGAGAGCATCTGTGGAAATAGAACTACATGTGCAAAAACCCTGTGGTGGGAAGGAAATTAATACATGCTTGGAACTGTGTCAAGCACTTCATGTGTATTTTTCACTTAATCCCCTCAACAATCCAGTAAGTTCATTATTATCTTACACTCATGCTGTCCGTCCTCAGTTAAGCAAAACATTAGCATGCCTCTTTTTATCATCTATTTTATAGATAAGAAACCTGAGGAGTAGAGATGTGAAATAACTTATTCAGAAATCACTTAGCTATCTAGTAAGGGGTAGAATTGGAATTGGATCCCAAGACTGTTTGATGCCACAGTCTGTTCTTTTACCCACTGTACTATGCTACTATCATATTTAATCTGAACAACCCATGATGTCAACCCTGAGTCATTTGCCTCCAGTTCCCAGCAATCTTTAAGAACCATCTTAATTTTACTCTCTTCCTTGGTAAAGCTGGAATCTGTGATAAGATTTATCACACTCCCAATTGTTTCCACTGAGAAAATGGATGGAGAACCAGAATATTCCATGAAAGCTAGGATTAGGCACCATAGCCCTTAGTAGTACATTTTTAAAGGAGAGGTATGTAGCTCATATCAGAATTATGTTCATTTGTGAGTAATAAGAACTCCAAATAATAGTTGCTTCAAGATTGAAAGTTGTTTCTCTCTCATGTAAAACTGCACAGACAGATAGTTCAGACTCTATTCTATGAAGTCATCAAGGCCCCAGGCTTCTTCTCTCTTGCTTTTCTGCCATCCACAGCAAGCCATCTTATGATCTAAGATGACTGCTCAGGCACTGTATTAGTTTCCTAGGGCTTCTGCAACAAAGTGCCATGAACTAGGTGGCTTACAATAATGGAAATTTATTGTCTCACAGTTCTGGAGGCTGAAAGTCTGAAATGAAGGAGTATGGCCGTACCCTCTCTAAAGGATGTAGTGAAGAATCCTTCCTTGCCTCTCCTAGCTTCTGCTGCTTGCTGGCATTCTTTGGTTTTCCTTTGCTTGTAGATGTATTACTCTGATCTCTACCTCTGTCATAACAGGGCTATCTTCTCTACATTGTCTCCCTTCTGTGCCCATCAGGGTGTCTTCACGTGGTGTTGTCCCTATATGTCTGTGTTCAGAGTTTTCTCTTATGAGGATAGCAGTTGTATTAGATTAAGGCCCACTCTAATAACCTTATCTTAACTTGATTACATCTGCAAAGACCCTATTTCCAAATAAAGTCTCATCCAAAGGGACTGGGGGTTAGGACTTCACCGTACCTTATTTTTTGGAGGAAGGTACAACTTAATCCATGACAGCCTCCAACATTATATCTACATTTCATCCTGCAAAAGTAATAAAGGAAGAAGGAGGCTATGCTTCTTTCCTCTAAGGATACTTTCTATATGGTATACAGAAAAATTTTGCTTACAGTTGTCATACTTGGGTGCAAGGGAGGTTCACTAGCTTTGTGCCCGGTTAAATTGGAGATTCTGTTACTAAGGAAGAAGAAATGAATTCATATTGAGTGACAGCAAGCAATCTCTGCCATGTGGTCTAAAATTGCTCTTTAAACCGGTTTCTCTGATCTGTTGGATTGCAGTGTTTGACACTCTCATAGAAAGCTACATAGCATATCACCTGTTTTAGGCTGGGGCAGAGATACATGGTTTCCTGGAAGTTTCTAACAAGCCCGTACCACAGTGTGATTGTGTGACTTGGTGATGTGATCCTGAGCTAGTCATTAAACTTCTCTGAGTCTCAGTTTCCTCATTTTTATATTAAGGATAATATCTATCTCTTGTAATTGATGTATAGCTTAAGTCAGATAATATTATATGTGAAAGTTCCTGTCATAAATAAGGTACTCTATATCTGGTTATTAAATATGAATCCTGGAAGGAGAAAAACAGGAAAGGAAGGAGGAAGGGAAAGAAAAATTGCTTTCCGCATATAACATTCTAATGAAAAGAAAAACTTACGTGAAGAAAATGTATATTTTCTTCAGTGTCTTTTAAAGCAAGTCATGTTTCTTTTGAGAAAATATCAATCTGTTTGCTCTCAGCAGTTCTTTTTGATGTGATATAAAGCCATCCCACACATTTTGAATTATTATTTGAAGGGTATTTGTTAGCCATTCAGGTCAGAAAACAATCACTGAACAGATCATCCCACATGACCTGATCAAGAGGCAACTACTGCTATTGCAGTTAGAGGAGTTGTGCAAATGACTCCTCGGGCATTGCATGGGTAATATGCTTAGTTTTTCCAGTAAACATTATAGCAGAGTTTGCTAGTTGTCCCCCAATATCCAGTCCCCTCTCTTTTTCCATGAGGTTGAATTTTAAGCTTGGGTATATGGCCACCCACCCAATGATTGCATTTCTCAATTGCCACTAAGTGTGGCCATATGATCAAGCCAATGGGTTTAAGCATAAGTAATGTGTGCAACTTCTGGGTCATGTCCTTAATCTTTCCCTGCATCTCTATTCTCCTCCTGCTCTCTCAGATGTGTATGTGATGCTGAGACTTCTTTGATGACTGCAACTATTTAGGACAGGAGAACAACAAGATAACATGAGCCCTGTGTTCCTAATACCATGAAGCTGCCTATCAGCCAGTTCTGCTTAAACTTGAATTGTTATGTGAAAATAAACTATTTTGTTTAAACCACTATTATTCTGGGTTTTGTTATAGCAACTGAACCTGTATCCTAAAAAATACAGAATTTGGTACTTAAAAGTGGGCACTGGCTGAGTGGTCAGGTGGTGGGTTCAAGAACACAGTTATTGCAGTCTGGAAAGCTGGCTATCATTATTACACAATGGAAATAGATTTCAAAAGCTGTCATCTGCAATAACTTGGAAAGTGAACCAAACACTCATGGAGACCATAGCTCTAAGAAAAAAGGTAAAAAAAAGAAAAATCAGGATATTGGAATGTATTGGTTGCTTCTTTAGTTCTTTCAGCAAAGTTTTCAAGGCAGATATAGATTCAGACTGGATTGAGTCAATTGCAAGCAGAGATGGAAGGGAATACAACTTTCCTAAAAGAAGATCTTTCTACCTAGGCCAGCAATCTAAGTTGACTAAGGGTTGAGTAATTTAGGAAGGGTTGAAAGAACCAGCTGCTTCTGCAGTCCAAACCGTAGCAATAATATAGGTGGTTGTTAACGGTAGGAGTGGCAAGAAGATGTTTTTGGTTCCTTATTAATCTCTACCAACTGCCTCTCAAGCGAGTCCAAATTAAAAAAATAATACATTTTCAAGTGGATTTTCTTCAGTGTTCTATAAGAGCATCATTACAAACTTTAATGGTTTATTGATTGGCACAAACAATCTATGTAAAAAGATTATTATGCTTATTATGTAAAAGAAACCTCAAATAAATTTATCTAGCTCAAAGATCTTCAAAGAAAAATATGCAGTCCCCTGGGGTAAAAGGAGATTTTCCACTGGGTACTTGGACACACATAACTTAAAGAGGGTCAGTTTATAGATATTAAACTTCCATGTTTATTCTTTCTAAAAATTGATCTACCTGAGAATTTTCCCCATGGTCAAGAGTCATTGTATTTCTCTTTTGCTGACTTTCCTTCAAAATTGTCCTCCCACTTGACTAAAAAAGGCCTACTACCTCTCTCCCATCTGCAATCTAGCATACTGCAAATGTTCAGTCCTTTATGATGTTTGCAATAATTGTTGACTAATACTAACCAGAAGTCTTTTAATGAAACACTTCGGCCATTGTTGTTTTAGGGAAAAAAACCCACTTACTTTCAATTTATATACATGGTTTTATTGCAAAGAAATATTATGGAGGTGATTAATATGACAGAAAACACAAACTATATTACATCATGTAATTCTGTTAGGGACGTGAAAAGAAAATAAGAATTCAAGGAACAAAAGGAACTGTTAGAGAAGAATTTGTTCACTTAAATTCATTTAAAATGAATGATGGTGGTGTCAAGTCACTATATTATTTACATTCTTTCTGATACATTTATAAGAGTGTTATAACCATTTTTTAAAAAAATGTCAAAATGTACAGTATGTCAGAATTGCATCTTTTCCTACTATTTAAACTTATGGGGGAGAGATTTTATATTTAGGCTATAAAATGTTGGTGGGGATTCATAGTATTTAAATGTTCTTTAATTGTATACTCAAGCAAAAATGTTTGAAGACCCCTTCTATTCCCCATTGTAACTGGATTACTGCCTATAAGCCCTTCCTATATAGTACGGACCCTCTGTTGCTCCAGAGCAAATAATGCCTTTGTTTAGAATTGCTGATAACTTCTGGATGGTTGCATATTGTCTGTGGAAGACAAATGAAATCAGCAGAAGTTTTGTCTGCATAAAGTGTAGAGGATGTTAAACTTCAGACTTGGGTAGAATGGATGGGCCTTTCAGTTTAAGCCTTAATGGTAACATTAGGTTATTTGAGGTGAAGAAACATACATGGAAACACTAACAATGTATGCCTGTCTTTTTTCTTCTTTTGATGAGGTTTTCCCTTTTTTTCTTTTTTCCAGAAAAGGTTGAAAGTATACTTTCTCATTCCTTCCATATTTGATACTGTTACATGGAGATAATCTTGCTGAAACAATGTTATTCTACATGCTTTTCTTGTATCCAAAGCAAATACTGGTTTCCAGTCTTTTGTATTTTTTCAAATAGGACTGTTAAAGAGATCCCAGTTATGAACTGTATTAATCCTACTATAGCTAGAAGGCTTGGCAAGTGTTTTCTAATGAAACATTGTATACCTTATTAGGTTTGTTGCTTTATTTTAAACAAAGGAGATTGGGAAGAATAAGTCAATGGAATGTTTTAAAAAACACTTTAGCTTGATTTTCTAATAAGGAAAAAGTATTAGACTTGTACTAGCACACTGATCACCTTTAAAAAATACTGTATGAAGATGGGGATTGAACATCATCTTAATAACACTTTACTTTCTCTTGAACAGAAATTTCCTCTCTACCATAGTTCATATTAATTGTTCCTATTAAAGCCAACTGCAAAAAAGGCTAACAAATCATGGTATAATTTGTCTTGTAACTGGAATATATTGATTTTGTATATATTTTTTACCAATTTGAAATAAGAGAAATAAAACTTGCGTTTATTTTATCTGTGAATTTGGATACTCAGTGGAGAATTTACTCAGCCACATTTCTCTGGGAACTGCCTGTTCTACCACAAGGATGTTTCCTTCCCCTGATAGTCTTATTTCTGTGAAAATGCTCATTTTGGGCATGACAAGAGTCGATTGATTGGACCAGGGGTTGAGCTGTTCTCTCCTTCCCAATCTGAGCTGAGCCAACCAGACTCTCTTCCAGGAAGTTAGAGTCAGAGCTGAGAGACTGGAGTTTGTTCTCCACCTGGAACTGGGCCCATTGCTTATAACCTTGGAGCTGGGATACAACCTGCCTTTGGGAAAGAATAACTGGTTTGTCCCTAACATTAATTGGACCAGGAACAAGAGTAGAAATGATGGCCCTCATATCATATGTTTAAACATTGGAAAGGCATAAATTAAGAAAACAAACTATTAAATATGGTATTTTTACCTTCCTGTTCTTGACAAATATAATTTATAGCAGACTTGGAGGTGAAGTTTGAAAATTTAAAGTTCTGAGACTCTTCAGAGTCTTTCTGCAATGGAAAGTGACTTTGGGGGGAGAGGTGGTTTGTAGCCCCTCATCTTTCCATCAGGCACCACAAAGGGCCATGCATTGCATGTACTAGACACTCCAGGAGCTCATCAAAGCACCATCCACTTTGGCCATGCTTTGGGACTAGAGGGGCACACCTGCAGAACAGTTTGTCCACAGGAAGACAGACCCAGAAAAAAAGATAGAGCAGGTCCTGGAAATAAACTCAGGCCCTCTGGGAGCAGGGAATTCTGTGTCCTCAAGTGCCCAGACCATGTTCTTGACAGGGCTGTATGGGCTCTGGAAAGGCACAGTTGTGGGCTTTTTTTTTTTTTTTTTTTGTATTTTTTATTATTATTTTTATTTTTAATAGGCTTTATTTTTTAGGGCAGTTTTAGGTATTGATACAAGTTTAGCAATAGTGAGCAGAAAGTTCCTATAGCAGAGTTCCTGTATACTCCGTCCCCACACTTATATGGGAGAGGCTATGCATGTGTTGGGGTATATCTTTTTAACCCCATGGACTCTGTGCCTCATGGGGAAGGGCACAGTCTGGGAAGGGCAAGAGTGGGACCCTCTAAAGTTCTGAGGCCAGGGCAGAGGTCCCTCTTGCTTGAGCCTAAGGGCGATATTGGAGAAGAAGAAGATAGGCAGAACTAATAAAACAAGAGACAAGGAGTTCCAGGGATCTTCCATTTCCTGGTTTTAGTCCCTTTCAAGGCTCTGCTATTTTCCTGTTCTAGTTTTGTTTTTGTTTTGCTTTGTTTTCTAAGACACTATGACATTCTTTTTTTTTTTTTTTTTTTTTTTGCGGTATGCGGGCCTCTCACTGTTGTGGACTCTCCCGTTGCGGAGCACAGGCTCCGGACGCGCAGGCTCAGCGGCCATGGCTCACGGGCTTAGCCACTCCGCGGTATGTGGGATCTTCCCAGACCGGGGCATGAACCTGTGTCCCCTGCATTGGCAGGTGGACTCTCAACCATTGCGCCACCAGGGAAGCCGTCTTTTTTTTTTTTTAAAAGTTTGCAAATTTATTGACAGGTTGCTGTTCTGTTTTTTTGTTTAAAAGATTTTTTAAAAATTGAGGTATAGTCAATGTACAATATTATGTAAGTTATAGGTGTACAATATAGTGATTCACAATTTTAAAGGTTATACTCCATTTATAGTTATAAAATATTGACTATATTCCCTGTGTTGTACAATATATCCTTGTAGCTTATTTTATACATAATAGTTTGTACTTTTTAATCTCCTACCCCTATATTGCCCCTCCCCCCAGCCCTCTCCCCACTAGTAACCACTAATTTATTCTCCATATCAGTGAGTCTGCTTCTTTTTTGTTTTATTCACTAGTTTGTTGTATTTTTTAGATTCCACATGTGTTATCATACAGTATTTGTGTTTCTCTGTCTGACTTATTTCACTTAGCATGATACCCTCCAAGTCTATCCATGTTGTTGCAAATGGCAAGATTTCATTCTTTTTTATTGCTGAGTAGTATTCCATATATATATATATATATATATATATATATACACACACACACACACATATATGCCACATCTTCTTTATCCATTCATCTATTGATGAACACTTAGGTTGCTTCTATACCTTGGCAATTGTAAATAATGCTGCTATGAACATTGGAGTGCATGTATCTTTTCAAATCAGTGTTTTTGTTTTCTTCTTATATATACCCAGGAGCGGAATTGGTGGGTCATATGGTAGTTCTATTTTTAGTTTTTTGAGAAACCTCCATACTGTTGTCCATAGTGGCTGCACAGATTTACATTCCCACCAACAGTGTATGAGGGTTCCGTTTGCTCTACATCCTCATCAAAATTTGTTATTTGTGTTCTTTTTGATGATTACCATTCTGACAGGTGTGAGGTGGCTTTGATTTGCATTTCTCTGATGATTAGCATTGTTGAGCATCTTCTCATGTGCCTGTTGGCCATTTGCATGTCTTCTTTGGAGAAATGTCTGTTTAGATCTTCTGTGCGTTCTTTGATCAGGTTGCATGTTTTTTTGATGTTGAGTTGTATGAACTGTTATATATGTTGGATATGAGTCCCTTATTGGTCATATCATTTGGGAATATTTTCTCCTATTCAGTTGGCTGCCTTTTCGTTTTGTCAGTGGCTTCCTTTGCTGTGCAAAAGTTTTAAAGTTTAATTAGGCCCCATTTGTTTATTTTTGCTTTTATTTCCTTTGCTTTAGGAGACTGATCCAAAAAAAATATTGCTACGATTTATGTCAAAGAGTATTCTGCCTGTGTTTTCTTCTAGGAGTTTTATGGTTTCCAGTCTTACATTTAGGTCTTAATCCATTTTGAGTTTATTTTTGTATATGGTGTTAGAGAATGATCTAATTTCATTCTTTTACATGTAGCTGCCCAGTTTTCCCAGCACCACTTATTGAAGAGACTGTATTTTCTCCAGGGTACATTCTTGCCTCCTTTGTAGATTAATTGACCATAATTGCGTGGGTTTATTTCTGGGCTCTCTATTCCATTCCATTGATCTATGAAGATCCATTTATGGCATTCTTATAAAACATTTCTCCACTTTTCTTAAGCTAGTTTTACGTGGTTTATATTACTTGTAATCATTGAGACCTAACTAAGAATACCAGGATACCCAACTAGGAGACTTTGAGTGGCCAATGAGATTAAAATTTCATTACCTAAATTTATGTATTTATAAAGTGTTTACTTTCAAAATGATTTCACATTCATTTTATACTCCCCACAATATTTTGTGAAGTGAGAATCACTATTTCCATTTTGTAGATATGGAAATGGAAGCTCAGCTAACTTGCCCAAACTTCCAAAAAGATTACCTTGTGGTGAAAAAAGGGGACTTGGGTGTATCTTTCTGACATTGGTGTGCATGAGAAAGTACATCAGCAAGCGCTAACAGTGAAGTCAGGCAGACACCTCTTCCCACAGAAACTATTAGGAACAAGGTAACAATCGATCAAAACACCATTTGTATTCATTTTTAAAGCAATGATGATCCTTTTGAAATTTCCTCTTAAGAAAGTGCAAATAACAAGAATAAGAGACTTCAGTTGTCAACCTTCTTTCCTTTGGTGGCTTACACCAGGTGTTAAGTCAAAGGTTCACTTTCTAAGTGTGAGTGTGCAAGATGTAAACCCAAGAATAACTCTTCTTAGACTCAGTGGGAAGTTGGGATGGGAAGGGGAAGCAGGTATTAAATCTCTAACTGAGGAATGCAGAGATTCCTCAGAGTTTTAGGCATCTAACCACTATTTCTGGTTATAGAATGGAAGGGAAGGTGTGGTGTGTAGGCAGGGATCTTTTCTGTGGTTTCGATAATATGTCTCCCTGAAAATGGAGTTGGGGCAGGTGCTCAGAGAATAAGTCTGCTGGAGGTTAACAGCCCCTTTGGGTAGCACAAGGAATGGGGTATGTGTATGTATGTTTGTCTCAAGCCAAGTAATATACCAAGATCGTTATGTAAAAAGAGAGACCCCAGAAGAATAAGCATCCAAAAAAGAAAATCTTAAATAAAATACATTTATACAATGCGATGACATTTCTCAAATTTATAGATGAGGAAGCTGAGGCTCAGAAGAATGAGGTAATTTGACCAAGATTATATAGTTAGTAATAATTAATTGCTAAGCTTCTTAAACCTTCAGGCAGATCAAGTCAACTCCAAAGTCCCCACATAACACAGTCCAACTATCAAATATAAACATATTCAATATGAGGTAGAGCTGCTACATCGAAAGTTGATATCTTAGGGTAATTTTTCTCAGCACCTCCTTGTTATTGTTCAGTATTTCTGTCACCCTGGGCCAGTATTGCTCCCACCATCTTGCCAGTGCCTGGCCTGATTCTATTTTTCTCATATTGTGCTCTATTGCCCACTTGTAGCAGATTTACCTGGGATGTTTGGAGTCTACCACAAATCCGCTGAATCTTAATCTCTAGGCGTAAGACTGGGAATCTGCATCTTATCACACCATTCCAAATGATTCTTGGGTACACTAAATGTTGAGAAACATCAGGTAGGTGTATTGAGGAGTAAGAGTTAGAAATAGGAACAAGAGGACAGCTACATTACATTTTGAATGTATATATTTATGTATATAACACACATATTACATCGCATATTTGATCTACATATTTACATATGCAGGCATGCTAGATTTCTAATGTTCATGTTAGTAATCTGGAACCCAGCTTCAAATCAGGAGTAAATTAGAAGTCCCCAGACAACCCACACAAATTTCCCTAATTGGGTGGAAAGGTAACAATAGAGAGCCCACACACTTTATTTTGAATAAGGGTTTGAAGCCACCCTTGAAACAGAGACTGCCTTTTTAGAATGTTGTAAAAGTCCACATGTAAAATATGGTTGAAAGAAACCCAGAAGAGTAATACTTTGTGACATGTAAAAATTACATAAAATTCAAATTTCAGTGTCCGTAAATAAAGTTTTATTGGAACACAGCCATGTCCATTCATTGCATATTGTCTATGGCTGTTTTGTGTCTCAGTGGCAGAGTTGAGTAGTTGCTACAGAGACTGTATGGTCTGTAAAGCCCCAAATATTTACCCTCTGGCCCCTTACAAAGAAAGTTTGTCTACTGCTGATATAGTATAACATATTTCTGACTCAAGATAAGGAAGGATTTCTCAAGACATAAAAAGTACTAGTCACAAAGGAAAAGATTGAGAATTCAATTATGGTAATATCAATCCTGGACAAAGATAGGGGGCAGGACAGAGAAGAGAGAAGGAATAGCTATATAAAGAAATGATACTTAGGAATTCCCTGGCGGACCAGTGGTTTGGACTCTGTGCTTTCACTGCCGAACGCCCGGGTTCGATCCCTGGTCAGGGAACTAAGATCCCACAAGCTGTGTGGTGCGGCCAAAAAAAAAAAAAACAAACTTAAATTGAAGCCTGAAAAAATTTGAGCGCATATCACTGTTTGTGCAGCTCAGAACACAGGCAAAGAGTATGGATAATAATTTCTCTCTTAACAAGGTCATTTACATGTGTAAAGTTACAAATTTTTCTTTTCACATTGGAGAAAGAAAAGACCAGAGGGTTCCTTCATTTTCCTGCATAAAAATCATAGTAATTGTCAAACTTTCCAGAGCTTAAGAATGGATTTTGTATCTCTGCCATTAATGCTGTGGTGGGGGCACTGGGCTGCTTTTTTGCTGAGTGGGGTGACGTGCTGCTTGGTACCTTCCAGAACTGACCCAGGGTTCCCCAGTATGGCCTCAGGGATGAAGACCACATCTTAAAATCTCTTTCTAGAAAGAGAAAAATTGCCAAGAAATGTTGTCAGTTGTTCAGAAATTTAGATATATCTGAGGGTTCCTAATGTAAACAAATAATGATCTATTTGTAATCTCACTATTACATGTCTTTTAAAAGTTTTGTAATTTTTGTCTTCCACTTTTACATTTTTAATCCACCTGCATTTGATTTGATTTTGTGTGTAATTAGATTACCAATTTTTGTAGTGGCATTTACTGAACAGTTCATCCTTTCACACCCTTCTGTGAAGTCTGCTCTGAAAAATCCATTTTTATGTGAGATTGATTCTAGTCCTTTGACTCTGGTGTATTTGTCTTTTCCTGTGCCAATGACAGTTCACTGTCTTTATTACTACAGCATCACAATGAATCTCTAAATTTGGTAGGCAGATCTCTCTGATCTTAGTCTTTTTTAGAACTGTCTTAGTTTTGTGTGACCCTTTGAGCTTCCGTATAAATTTCAGAGTGATTTTGTCAAACATTATCAAGAATCCATTTGGGATTTTGATTATAATAGCTTTGACTTTATAAACCAGTTTGCACAGGTTGGCACTTTTATGATATTAGGTCTTTTGTCTTTTAAAATTTTTATTATGAAAAATTATCCATCACCTAACTTTAACAAATATCAACATTTTGACACACGTGTTTCGTCTATCCTCCAATTATTTTTACTGAAGTATTTCAAAGCAAATCTCAGAATCATGTCATTTCAATCCCTAAATATATCAGTATGCATCTCAAAAAAGGGAGAGGCATTTTCTTACATTACCACAGTGCCATTATCACATCTTGTGTTATTTTATTTTATTTATTTTAAAAAATATTTATTTATTATTATTTTTAAATTTTATTTATTTTTGGCTGCATCGGGTATTAGTTGTGGCACACGGGATCTTCGTTGAGGCATGCAGTATCTTTTGTTGTGGCACGTGGGCTCTTTGTTGTGGTGCGCGGGCTTCTCTCTAATTGTGGCGTGTGGATTTTCTCTCTCTAGTTGTGGCTCACAGGCTCCAGGGCACGTGGGCTCTGTAGTTTGCAGCACACGGGCCCAGTTGCCCCATGGCATGTGGGATCCTAGCTCCCTGACCAGGGATCAAACCCACATCCCCTGCATTGCGAGGCGGACCCTTTACCACTGGACCACCAGGGAAGTCCCTCTTGTGTTATTTTAAATGTTTTTTTTTATTATGATCTAATTTCCAGTTCATAATAAAATTTCCCCAATTATCTAAAAATGTCTTTTTGCAGTTGATTTGAATTGGGATCCAAGCAAAGGACTCTCACTGTATTTGGTTATTATGTCTTTTACATTAGTTCTAAAGTAGAATGGTCCTCTCTTTTTTGGTTTTTCATGCTCTTGACTTGTTGAAGAAACTGGATTAGGTGTCCTGAGAAATTCTGGATTTGGCCTGTTTCTTCCTATAATGTCATTTAACTTGTTTCTCTGTCTGTAGTATTTCCTGTAGACTGGAATTTAGATGTAGAAACTTAGAATTAGATTCACATTATTTTGGCAAGAATATATCATGGATAATTCTGTGTATTTCCTTCACATGTATTATTTCCTATTACTTTACATCAGATGACATATAATGCTGGGTTATCTCACTTCAGTGTTATTAAGCTTGCCCCATAGGTACAAGTGGTGATAGCCTGACCCCTTCATTTTATAGTTTCCCATAAACCGTTAATCTAATGGTACTACCATCCATTGATGAGCATAGCCTGAATCAGTTAGTTCATTAGGATTGGCAAATGGCAATTTTCTAATTCTATTATTTTATCTGTACTTATTAGCTGATACATATTTTTTAACATCTTTATTGGAGTATAATTGCTTTACAATGGTGTGTTAGTTTCTGCTTTATAACAAAGTGAATCAGTTATACATATACATATGTTCCCAAATCTCTTCCCTCTTGCATCTCCCTCCCTCCCACCCTCCCTATCCCACCCCTCTAGGTGGTCACAAAGCACAGAGCTGATCTCCCTGTGCTATGCGGCTGCTTCCCACTACCTATCTATTTTACGTTTGGTAGTGTATATATGTCCATGCCACTCTCTCACTTTGTCACAGCTTACCCTTCCCCCTCCCCATATCCTCAAGTCCATTCTCTAGTAGGTGTGTGTCTTTACTCCTGTCTTACCCCTAGGTTCTTCATGACCTTTTTTTTTTTTTCTTAAATTCCATATATATGTGTTAGCATACAGTATTTGTTTTTCTCTTTCTGACTTACTTCACTCTGTATGACAGACTCTAGGTGCATCCACCTCACTACAAATAACTCAATTTCGTTTCTTTTTATGGCTGAGTAATATTCCATTGTATATATGTGCCACATCTTCTTTATCCATTCATCCAATGATGGACACTTAGGTTGCTTCCATCTCCCGGCTATTGTAAATAGAGCTGCAATGAACATTTTGGGACATGACTCCTTTTGAATTATGGTTTTCTCAGGGTATATGCCCAGTAGTGGGATTGCTGGGTCATATGGTAGTTCTATTTGTAGTTTTTTAAGGAACCTCCATACTGTTTTCCATAGTGGCTGTATCAATTTACATTCCCACCAGCAGTGCAAGAGTGTTCCCTTTTCTCCACACCCTCTCCAGCATATATTGTTTCTAGATTTTTTGATGATGGCCATTCTGACCGGTATGAGATGATATCTCATGGTAGTTTTGATTTGCATTTCTCTAATGATTAATGATGTTGAGCATTCTTTCATGTGTTTGTTGGCAATCTGTATGTCTTCTTTGGAGAAATATCTATTTAGTTCTTCTGCCCATTTTTGGATTGGGTTGTTTGTTTTATTGATATTGAGCTGCATGAGCTGCTTGTAAATTTTGGAGATTAATCCTTTGTTAGTTGCTTCATTTGCAAATATATTCTCCCATTCTGAGGGTTGTCTTTTCATCTTGGTTATGGTTTTCTTTGCTGTGCAAAAGCTTTTAAGTTTCATTAGGTCCCATTTGTTTATTTTTGTTTTTATTTCCATTTCTCTAGGAGGTGGGTCAAAAAGGACCTTGCTGTGATTTGTCATAGAGTGTTCTGCCTATGTTTTCCTCAAAGAGTTTTTTATAGTGTCTGGCCTTACATTTAGGTCTTTTATCCATTTTGAGCTAATTTTTGTGTATGGTGTTAGGAAGTGTTCTAAACTCATACTTTTACATGTACCTGTCCAGTTTTCCCAGCACCACTTATTGAAGAGGCTGTCTTTTCTCCACTTTATATTCTTGCCTCCTTTATCAAAGATAAGGTGACCATATGTGCGTGAGTTTACCTCTGGGCTTTCTATCCTGTTCCATTGATCTATATTTCTGTTTTTGTGTCAGTACCATACTGTCTTGATTACTGTAGCTTTGTAGTATAGTCTGAAATCAGGGAGCCTGATTGCTCCAGCTCCGTTTTTCTTTCTCAAGACTGCCTTGGCTATTTGGGGTCTTTTGTGTTTCCATACAAATTGTGAAATTTTTTGTTCTACTTCTGTAAAAAATGCCAGTGGTTGTTGATAGGGATTTCATTGAATCTGTAGATTGCTTTGGGTAGTATAGTCATTTTCACAATGTTGATTCTTCCAATCCAAGAACATGGTATATCTCTCCATTGTCTTTGTATCATCTTTAATTTCTTTCATCAGTGTCTTATAATTTTCTGCATACAGGTCTTTTGTCTCCTTAGCTAGGTTTATTCCTAGATATTTTATTCTTTTTGTTGCATTGGTAAATGGGATTGTTTACTTAATTTCACTTTCAGATTTTTCATCATTAGTGTATAGAAATGCCAGAGATTTCTGTGCATTAATTTTGTATCCTGCTACTTTACCAAATACATTGTTTAGCTCTAGTAGTTTTCTGGTAGCATGTTTAGGATTCTCTATGTAGAGTATCATGTCATTTGCAAACATTGACAGCTTTACTTCTTCTTTTCCAATTTGGATTCCTTTTATTTCTTTTTCTTCTCTGATTGCTATGGCTAAAACTTCCAAAACTATGTTGAGTAATGGTGAGAGTGGGCAACCTTGTCTTGTTCGTGATCATAGTGGAAATGGTTTCAGTTTTTCACCATTGAGGATGATGTTGGCTGTGGGTTTGTCATATCTGGCCTTTACTATGTTGAGGAAAGTTCCCTCTATGCCTACTTTCAGGAGGGTTTTTATCATAAATGGGTGTTGAATTTTGTCGAAAGCTTTCTCTGTATCTATTGAGATGATCATATGGTTTTTCTCCTTTAATTTGTTAATATGGTGTATCACATTGATTGATTTGCGTATATTGAAGAATCCTTGCATTCCTGGGATAAACCCCACTTGATCATGGTGTATGATCCTTTTAATGTGCTGTGGGATTCTGTTTGCTAGTATTTTGTTGAGGATTTTTGCATCTGTGTTCATCAGTGATATTGGCCTGTAGTTTTCTTTCTTTGTGACATCTTTGTCTGTATTTGGTATCAGGGTGACGGTGGCATTGTAGAATGAGTTCGGGAGTGTTCCTCCCTCTGCTATATTTTGGAAGAGTTTGAGAAGGATAGGTGTTAGCTCTTCTCTAAATGTTTGATAGAATTCGCCTGTGAATCCATCTGGTCCTGGGCTTTTGTTTGTTGGAGGATTTTTTTTTTATTATTCTGACTTCCTTGCAGTTAGGAAATCAGAATTTCTTTTCTTTTTTAAAAAAAAATTAATTAATTAATTAATTTTGGGCTGTGTTGGGTCTTCGTTTCTGTGCGAGGGCTTTCTTTAGTTGTGGCAAGCAGGGGCCACTCTTCATTGCGGTGCGCGGGCCTCTCACTATTGTGGTCTCTTTTGTTGCGGAGCACAGGCTCCAGACGTGCAGGCTCAGTAGTTGTGGCTCAGAGGCCTAGTTGTTCTGCAGCATGTGGGATCTTCCCAGACCAGGGCTCAAACCCATGTCCCCCGCATTAGTAGGCAGATTCTCAACCACTGCACCACCAGGGAAGCCCTTGTTGGAAGATTTTAAATCACTGTTTCAATTTCAGTGCTTGTGATTGGTCTGTTCATATTTTCTATTTTTTCCTGGTTCAGTCTTGGCAGGTTGTGCATTTCTAAGAATTTGTCCATTTCTTCCAGGTTGTCCATTTTATTGGCATATAGTTGCTTGTAGTAATCTCTCATGATCTTTTGTATTTCTGCAGTGTCAGTTGTTACTTCTCCTTTTTTATTTCTAATTCTATTGATTTGATTCTTCTCCCTTTTTTTCTTGATGAGTCTGGCTAATGGTTTATCAATTTTGTTTATCTTCTCAAAGAACCAGCTTTTAGTTTTATTGAAATTTGCTATCGTTTCCTTCTTTTTCATTTATTTCTGATCTGATCTTTATGATTTCTTTCCTTCTGCTAACTTTGGGGTTTTTTTGTTCTTCTTTCTCTAATTGCTTTAGGTGCAAGGTCAGGTTGTTTATTTGAGATGCTTCCTGTTTCTTAAGGTAGGATTGTATTGCTATAAACTTCCCTCTCAGAACTGCTTTTGCTGCATCCCATAGGTTTTGGGTCGTCGTGTCTCCATTGTCATTTGTTTCTAGCTATTTTTTGATTTCCTCTTTAATTTCTTCATTTATCACTTTGTTATTAAGTAGTGTATTGTTTAGCCTCCATGTGTTTGTAGTTCTTAGAAATTATTTCCTGTAATTGATATCTAGTCTCATAGCGCTGTGGTCGGAAAAGATATTTGATACAATTTCAATTTTCTTAAATTTACCAAGGCTTGATTTGTGACACAAGATATGTTCTATCCTGGAGAATGTTCCATGAGCACTTGAGAAAAATGTGTATTCTGTTGTTTTTGGATGGAATGTCCTATAAATATCAGTTAAGTCCATCTTATTTAATGTATCATTTAAAGCTTGTGTTTCCTTATTTATTTTCATTTTGGATGGTCTGTCCATTGGTGAAAGTGGGGTGTTAAAGTCCCCTACCATGAATGTGTTACTGTCAATTTCCCCTTTTATGGCTGTTAGTATTTGCCTTATGTATTGAGGTGTCCCTATGTTGGGTGCATAAATATTTACAATTGTTATATCTTCTCCTTGGATCGATCCCTTGATCATTATGTAGTGTCCTTCTTTGTCTCTTGTAATAGTCTTTATTTTAAAGTCTATTTTGTCTGATATGAGAATTGCTACTTCAGCTTTCTTTTGATTTCCATTTGCATGGAATATCTCTTTCCATCCCCTCACTTTCAGTCTGTATGTGTCCCTTGGTCTGAAGTGGGTCTCTTGTAGACAGTGTGTATATGGGTTTTGTTTTTGTATCCATTCAGCCAGTCTGTGTCTTTTGGTGGGAGCATTTAAGCCATTTACATTTAAGGTAATTATCGATATGTATGTTCCTATTTCCATATTCTTAATTGTTTTGGGTTTGTTATTGTAGGTCTTTTCCTTCTCTTGTGTTTCTCGCCTAGAGAAGTTCCTGTAGCATTTGTTGTAAAGCTGGTTTGGTGGTTCTGAACTCTCTCAGCTTTTGCTTGTCTGTAAAGGTTTTAATTTCTCCATCAAATCTGAACGAGATCCTTGCTGAGTAGAGTAATCTTGTTTGTAGGTTTTTCTCCTTCATCACTTTAAATATGTCCTGCCACCCCCTTCTGGCTTGCGAGTTTCTGCTGAAAGATCAGCTGTTAACCTTATGGGGATTCCCTTGTGTGTTATTTGTTGTTTTTCCCTTGCTGCTTTTAATATGTTTTCTTTGTATTTAATTTTTGACCGTTTGATTAATATGTGTCTTGGCGTGTTTCCCCTTGGATTTATCCTGTATGGGACTCTCTGTGCTTCCTGGACTTGATTAACTATTTCTTTTCCCATATTAGGGAAGTTTTCAACTATAATCTCTTCAAATATTTTCTCAGTCCCTTTCGTTTTCTCTTCTTCTTCTGCGACCCCTATAATTTGAATGTTGGTGCATTTAATGTTGTCCCAGAGGTCTCTGAGACTGTCCTCAGTTCTTCTCATTCTTTTTTCTTTTTTCTGCTCTGCAGTAGTTATTTCCCCTATTTTATCTTCCAGGTCACTTATCCATTCTTCTGCTCAGTTATTCTGCTATTGATCCCTTCTAGAGTATTTTCAATTTCATTTATTGTGTTGTTCATCTTTGCTTGTTTCCTCTTTAGTTCTTTTAGGTCCTTGTTAAATATTTCTTGCATTTTCTCTATTCTATTTCCAAGATGTTGAATCATCTTTACTATCATTATTCTGAATTCTTTTTCAGGAAGACTGCCTATTTCCTCTTCGTTTGTTAGGTTTGGTGGGTTTTTACCTTGCTCCTTCATCTGCTGTGTGTTTTTTTGTCTTCTCATTTTGCTTATCTTACTGTGTTTGGGGTCTCCTTTTTGCAGGCTGCAGGTTCGTAGCTCCCGTTGTTTTTGGTGTCTGTCCCCAGTGGCTAAAGTTGGTTCAGTGTGTTGTGTAGGCTTCCTGGTGGAGGGGACTAGTGCCTGTGTTTCGGTGGATGAGGGTGGATCTTGTCTTTCTGGTGGGCAGGTCCATGTCTGGTGGTGTGTTTTGGGGTGTCTGTGGCCTTATTATGATTTTAGGCAGCCTCTCTACTAATGGGTGGGGTTGTATTCCTGTCTTGCTAGTTGTTTGGCATAGGGTGTCCAGCACTGTAGCTTGCTGGTCGTTGAGTGAAGCTGGGTCTTGGTGTTGAGATGGAGATCTCTTGGAGATTTTTCCTGTTTGATAGTACGTGGAGCTGGGAATTCTCTTGTGAACCAGTGTCCTGAAGTTGGCTCTCCCACCTCAGAGGCACAGCACTGACTCCTGGCTGGAGCACCAAGAACTTTTCATCCACAAGGCTCAGAATAAAAGGGAGAAAAAGTAGAAAGAAAGAAATAAAGAAGATTAAATAAAATAAAATAAAGTAAGATAAAATAAAATAAAGTTATTAAAATAAAAAATAATTATTAAGAAAAAATTTTTTTTGAAAAGTAAGAAAAACAAAACAAAACAAAACACACGGACAGATCCCTAGGACAAATGGTGAAAACAAAGCTATACAGACAAAATCTCACACAGAAGCATACACATACACACTCACAAAAAGAGGAAAAGGAAAAAATAATATATCTTACTCTCAAAGTCCACCTCCTCAATTTGGGATGATTCCTTGTCTATTCAGGTATTCCACAGATGCAGGGTATATCAAGTTGATTGTGGAGCTTTAATCCGCTGCTCCTGAGGCTGCTGGGAGAAATTTCCCTTTCTCTTCTTTGTTCACACAGCTCCCGGGTCTCAGCTTTGGATTTGGCCCCGCCTCTGCGTGTAGGTCGCCTTAGGGCGTCTGTTTTTCACTCAGACAGGACGGGGTAAAGGAGCAGGTGATTCGGGGGCTCTGGCTCACTCAGGCTGGGGAGAGGGAGGGGCACGGGGAGAGCCTGCAGCGGCAGAGGCTGGTGTGAGGTTGCAGCAGCCTGAGGCGCCGTGCGTTCTCCTGGGGAAGTTGTCCCCGGATCACGGGACCCTGGCAGTGGCGGGCTGCACAGGCTCCTGGGAGAGGCGGTGTGGGTAGTGACCTGTGGGAGAGGCGGTGTGGATAGTGACCTGTGCTCGCACACTGGCTTCTTGGTGGCGGCAGCAGCAGCCTTAGCGTCTCATGCCCATCTCTGGGGTCGGTGGTGTTAGCCGCAACTCGCGCCTGTCTCTGGAGCTCCCTTAAGCAGCGCTTTTAATCCCCTTTCCTCACGCACCAGGAAACAAAGAGGCAAGAAAATGTCTGTTGTCTCTTCGGCAGCTCTAGACCTTTTCCCGAACTCCCTCCCGGCTAGCTGTGGCGCACTAGCCCCCTTAAGGCTGTGTTCAAGCGGCCAACCCCAGTCCTCTCCCTGGGATCCTACCTCTGAAGCCCGAGCCTCAGCTCCCAGCCCCCGCCCGCCCCGGCGGGTGAGCAGACAAGCCTCTCGGGCTGGTGAGTGACGGTCGGCACCGATCCTCTGTGCGGGAATCTCTCCGCTTTGCCCTCCGCACCCCTGTTGCTGTGCTCTCCTCCGCGGCTCCGGCTCCGAAGCTTCCCGCCTCCACCACCTGCAGTCTCCACCCGCGAAGGGGCTTCCTAGTGTGTGGAAACCTTTCCTCCTTCACAGCTCCCTCCCATTGGTGCAAGTCCCGTCCTTATTCTTTTGTCTGTTTTTTCTTTTGCCCTACCGAGGTATGTGGGGAGTTTCTTTTCCTTTGGGAGGTCTGAGGTCTTCTGCCAGCATTCAGTGGGTGTTCTATAGGAGCACTTCCACGTGTAGATGTATTTCTGATGTATCTATGGGGAGGAAGGTGATCTCCGCGTCTTACTCTTCCGCCATCTTCCTCAACAAAAATTTTACATAAAGATGATATATAATTTTACATAATCAATTCTACTTTCTATAGAAAGGCTGCTTCTGTACTTCTCGTCTTCTCTCATGCACTCATTGCACCCATGGCAAGGTCTTTCTCTTCTTTAGGAAGTTCAGTCACTACAACTTGTGTTGTCGTTAACAAGGAAGCCACACAGGCAATATTTATCAAACCTGTTCTTACAATCATAATTGGGTCAGTAATTCTTTTTTCCACCATATCATGGAAGAGTTTTATGTGAGATTATTTTTATTTCATTATTATTTATTTGGCAAAATTCACTTGTGAAGCCATCTGGGCCTGGGGATTTTTTTGTGGGAGGGTTTGTCAAAAATGAATTTAATTTGTTCAATAGATATAGGGCTACCCAGATTTATTATTTCATCTGTGTCAGTTTTATTAACATGTATTTTTAAAGAGGTTTGTCCATTTCATTTAAATTGCTTAATTTATTGCATAAATTAGCTCATAGTATTTGTTATTATTCTTTTAATATCCATAGGATTTGTAGTGATTTTACTTTCTGATGTTTATAATTTATGTTCTTTCTTTGTACTTACTGATCAGTCTAACTATGGGTTTATCAATTTTGTTGGCCTTTTCACAGAATCAGTTTTTGGCTTTGTTAACTTTTTCTATTGTTTATTTTATATATAATTTGATTTCTTTATTATTTTCTTCTTCTCCTTTCTTTGGGTGTTCTTTGCTCCTCTTTTTCTAATTTCCTAAAGCCATTTTATACCTTTATTTTTTGAAAAAATAAGCATTTAAAGCTGTAAATTTTCTTCTAGGAACAAATTTTTATATGTTGTGTTTTCCTTGATATTTAGTTTGAAATCCCACAAAATTTGAAATGTATTTTCATTGTCAGTCATGTGTAATTAATTGTCCATATTTTCAAATATGATCATTACTTTGGGAATATTTTCTAATTTCCCTTGTGATTCCTTCATTAACACATAAGTTATTTAAGAGTGTGTTACCTAATTTTTAAATATTTTAGGTATTTCTGACATTTAAAAAATTATTGATTCCTAGATTATGTCCTTTATAGTCAGAGAACAAACTCTGTTTAGGATTTCAGTGCTTTAAAAGTATTTAAAATTTATTAAGACTTGTTTTAGAGCCCAGAATATACTGTTTTGGTCAGTGTTCCACGTTCCCTTGAAAAGAATGTGTCTTCTGCTCTTGTTGGGTGTAGTATTGTATAAATATATTTAGGTCAAGCAGGTTGATGCTGTGGTTTAATTCTTCTGTGTTTTTATCGAGTTTGTCTAATTACTCTATCAATTTTTGAGAGAGGGTGATAAAATCTCCAGTGGTGGCTTTGTTTATATTTCCATTTAATTTTGGCACTTATGTTTCATGATTTTGGAAGCTCTATTAGGTGCATATACATTTATGACTATGATGTATTCCTGATGATTGAGTGTTCAATTGTTATAAAATGTCTCTATCTCTGGTAATGGTCTTTGTCTTGAAGTGTATTTGAACAGATACTGATATGTCCCTTTAGCCTTCTTATGCTGCTATTTATACTATATATCTTTTTCCATCCAATTACTTTCATCCAGTCCATGTGTTTTTGTTCAAAGTTGTCTTTTGTAGGCAGCAGAGAGTTGTTGCTTTTTTTAATCCATTCTACAAAATCTCTTTCTTATTTTGTAATCCTTTTTTTTTGTCTTATTTTGTTGGTAGGACCTGAAGTACTATATTGAATAGTAGCAGTCGTAGCACTGTTCCTTGTCTTGTTCTGGATCCTAAGGAAATATATCTAAATTTTCACCATTAACTGTAATGTTTGCATTAGTTATTTGTAGATAGCCTTTATAAAATTAATGAAGTTCTACTTCTAGTCTTCTTAGCTTTTCCAGCATGTATGTATTAAATTTATAGAATGCTTTTTAAAAATCTCCTTAAATTATTATTTTTGGTATTCTTTTCTATTTGTATTTGGAATAATAAAATGAATTAGTTTAAAAAGATTTTTGGAATAATTTGTATAAGGAATAGATTACTTCTTACATGAAGTAAGAAACATATGTGGGAGCATACACATGTAAAATTATTTGCACGTGGGGCTTATTGGTTTTTTCTGAGAAGGTCTTTGATTAATATTTCAACTTATTTAATGGGTATTAATTTATTCAAGCTTTCTATTTGCATTTTAGCTTAAAATTAAATTTATTAATTTCATCTAGTTTTATATTTATTGGCATATAGTTGTTTACAATATTTTTAAATCTCCATTGTATTTGCAGTTGTTTGTATCTATTTCTATTCTTTTTTCTAATTTTAAAAGGCCTAGAATATACTCCTCCAAGTGGGGAGGAGAGGTGATCCCCAGAGTGGGGAGCCTGTGGGCTGGACCACTTTCATTCATGTGGTCTTCTCACCCTCACCGTATCCCATCTGGTGTTCCATTCCAGTGACTCTTTCCTGAGTATATAGATCCTTTTAAGGAGCTGTCTTCCTCAGCTGTAATTAGAAACTTTGACAAATGGGGACAAAGGGTAGGAAAAAGAGTGAAGAAATGAGGGAAGAGAATGCTCAGGATTGAGTCCAGCCTGCCTGTACTTGTAGCTTTTCACTCTAACTCTAGCTGAACTCCTGTGCTATCCTGATGCTATCTCCCCCATTCTGTTGGCTCTGGTTTGGAGATAGGCAATGACATTTTAGGGTAGTGTTGTGGAAATAAATGGGCACCATTAGAAAACCCTTTACCAGGCTTTTCCCTGTTATTGCCTCTCAGTCTTCTGTGCTTGGTTGCCGTCTTACCCTCAACCCCCTTCTCCCAGTTACACCAGGCCTTGACCTCTATCCCTAAGAGTTTTCCGTACTTTTGGTGCAAAGTTCTGAGATTCCTCAACCTCCGTCTCACTTCTTTGGCCTCATCAGAGTTTGGTTTCTGGAGAGATAGCCAGAAGCTCTTGTTAATATGCCATATTTTCTAGGACAACCAGTAGATTATTTGTAAAATAGAGAATCTGCTTAACATGTAACCATTTATTTTCTAATTTTTTTTTCTTAATTGTGATAGTTATAAGTGCTGGTCATCAAAATATTTTTGTTTCTTCTCCTGGGCACAGAGTAGGATTGCAATTCCCTATCCCTTCACTAAAATTCAGTGTGGCCATGTGATTTGTTTTAGACAATGAAAAGTGAGCATAAATCGCTGTTTTACTTCTGGGTGGAAGCCCTAAGAGTCAGTGCTTGATTTGCCATTCTTTCTTATACTCTGTGACATGCCCTAGTTCAAGAGTTGGCAACATTTTTCTGTCAAGGACCAGATAATTATTTTAGGCTTTGTGGGCCATATGGTCTTAGTTGCAGCTACTCAACTCTGTTGTAGTGAGAAAACAACCACAGACAATACATAGGTGAATGAACATAGCTGTATCCCAGTAACACTTTATTTATGGATATTGAAATAGAAATTTCATATAGTTTCACTTTTTATTTTTTAAATTAATTAATTTAACATCTTTATTGGAGTATAATTGCTTTACAATGGTGTGTTACTTTCTGCCGTATAATAAAGTGAATCAGCTATGCATATACATATATCCCCATATCTCCTCCCTCTTGCGTTTCCCTTCCACCCTCCCTATCCCACCCCTCTAGGTGGTCACAAAGCACCGAGCTGATCTCCCTGTGCTATGTGGCTGCTTCCCACTAGCTATCTATTTTACATTTGGTAGTGTATATATGTCCATGCCACTCTCTCACTTCATCGCAGCTTACCCTTCCCCCTCCCCATGTCCTCAAGTCCATTCTCTATGTCTTCGTCTTTATTCCTGTCCTGCCCCTAGGTTCTTCAGAACCATTTTTTTTATTTTTTAGATTCCTATGTATGTGTTAGCATACGGTATTTGTTTTTCTCTTTCTGACTTACTTCACTCAGTATGACAGACTCTAGGTCCATCCATCTCACTACAAATAACTCAGTTTCGTTTCTTTTTATGGCTGAGTAATATTCCATTGTATATATGTGCCACATCTTTATCCATTCATCTGTCGATGGACACTTAGGTTGCTTCCGTGTCCTGGCTATTGTAAATAGAGCTGCAGTGAACATTGTGGTACATGACTCTTTTTGAATTATCATATAGTTTTAATATGTCAGAAAATATTATTCTTTAAAAAATTATTTCAACTCTTAAAAAATGTAAAAGTCGTTTTTAGCTTCTGGGTCAAACAAAATCAGGCAGCATGCCAGATTTGGCCTACAGGCCATAGTTTCTTGGCTTCTGTTCTAGATGAAGGCTACTCCATAAACCTGATTCCCAGGAGGAGGAAAACAGCCAAGCTCCAAACTGATCCATGAAAGATATCTGCTTTGGGAAAAAAAAAAAACCCAACTAGTTATTTTAAGCCACTAAGATTCTCTTTCAAATTACAGCATTACCTAGTGCAATCTGGTACACTATTTCTATGTTTAAATGATAAGGCAGCAATGAATAACTAGAAGACAAACGTTAATGGAAAGGCAAGAGAAAGAGAGAAAGGGCAGCTGAGAAAGAACCAGGAGGAGTTTGGACTGAAATTTAAGAGCTCAGGGACTTCTCTCATGGCGCAGTGGTTAAGAATCTGCCTGCCAATGCAGGGGACACGGGTTTGATCCCTGGTCTGGGAAGATCCCACATGCCGCAGAGCAACTAAGCCTGTGCGCCCTAACTACTGAGCCTGTGCTCTAGAGCCCGCGAGACACAACTACTGAGCCCACATGCCACAACTACTGAAGCTCGTGCACCTAGACCCTGTGCCCTGCAACAAGAGAAGCCACTGCAATGAGAAGCCTACGCGCCACAACGAAGAGTAGCTCCTGCTCACCGCAACTAGAGAAAGCCCGCGCACAGCAGCGAAGACCTAATGCAGCCAAAAAAAAAAAGAGGGCTCATTAAAATTCTGACAGATTATCCATTCTTTTCATCTGAATCCCATTTCTTTACATTCTGATCATCTGCCTATTTTCACATTTAATACTGTATCTTCTACTCTTTCTGGGATGCTGGTATGTTGACTGTTTCAAATAATTAAAAAAAAAAGAGAAAGTCATGGAAGTACTTAAAGTAGAGCTGAAAATTGTGTCAAAAAGTCAGGAAGGCCAAAATAAGGAGCTCTGTTAAGAGATATTCCATCAACTAAAATATCTTTACTCTGCCATGGCAACTCCAAAATAGTATAGAATATGTAACATGCAGTATCCTTGTTTGAACCAGGATGCTGAGAATTGTGCAGCCAACAAATGTCTATTTTGGAGGCAAAAAGCGGCAGAGTCTCAAAAGAGACTGTACTGATTTTGTAGCATTTGTTGAGCTTTCCCAATTGTTAGTGGCAGAATTCCAGAGACAAGGTATCCCCGTTCCAACGGCTTAAAACTGTATATTTACCTTGTGTGTCTCTGTAATTGCTGGAGCTCTGATTCTAACATGGTTGGTGTGTGTTAAATAATCTTTTTCTTTGGACGTGCCAGAGCAGGAAAGAGAAGAGATGTTTGTGGTGATAAACGTTGCACTTGTCAGAGCCTCTCGCCCTAGAAATGTTGGTGGGAAAACAGTCCTTATTTGACCATTTTTGGGGTGAAGGAAATGAAAATAAGTTGTGTGCAGAGGCTGTGACTCCCTCAGGGTAGCTGAGTGGGAGAGAGAGTCTCTGGAAAACCTACAGTTTCTTCTTACAAAACAATGTAGCCTCTAAGAAGTTGAAAACATTTGGAGAAAGTACAGAAATGAAAAGCATTATTGTGTGAGGTACAAAATCTCAAGAAAAAAAAAGATGTTCTATAATAGGTTTATTTTTTTTCTTGGAAATCCTCTGGCCTACAATAATGATTTGTTTAAAATATGGCACTTAAATATTTAAATGCAGCAGGCCCTATGTGTTTAATTTCTTTGTTTAACTGATGCATAGTTTCCCAATTATGTAGTCACTGGTGTAAAATGTGAAGCTGTTCTGTGTCTATGTGGTTCAGCTTTCCAGACTATTTGGATACTGACTTTAAATGTGTACAGTATCATTCCTTTGCAGCAGTGTTGACTATGCCCAAATCTATTAATATTAGACCCTCCCATAGTCCACTTTTCTGAAGTATGGTTAACAATGAGAAGAGTAGATTCAGTTTATTAAGTGGTTAATCAGAAATGCAGGGACTACAGAGAGTTACAAAGTTAAATTTCCATTCACTATGTAGAAAGTCTGATGCCTGGTAAATCTTTATTTATTTATATTTTAAACAATTTAGTATATGGATTGATTCTTTCTGCACTATCAGTATGTATTCTGATGGAATTATAATATTTAATAGTATGAAACACAGAGCAAGGCGTTAAGCATTTAAAAAATAATTAGCTGATTCTCTATAAAAAACAATGGAAAAAAAGTTTTAGAAGTTTTAGAAGGAAAAAAGAAGTGAAATGTTAACTTCCAGTTAATGGTTTTACACAGAATGAATGTCTTCTAACAAAGGTTTGACTATTCTGGTGCCCTGTGACACCAATACATTCTTTTAGAGCATAGAAAAGTGAATGTGGATACCACGGTCTGGTCATGACCTCTCTGGATACATGGAACCTCTCCCTGGGGCCGACGTTCACTGGAGGAGGTCAGTGACAAGAATGTGGCCTTGAAGGAATCATAAATGGTTGAACAAGCAGAGAATATGAAAGAGTACATTTTCTATCAGTCAACCTTTATTAGTCCCTAGAAGAGTGCACATGTTTTAGGAAAAGTAGTCCCCACACCTGGGAATTGGGGCCCAGGGCAAAAATGAATGAAAGAATAAGGAAACAGGCTGAGAGACAAAAGAAAGCTAAGGAGAGTTTATATTATAAAGCACGTGCTAAATTCCATAATGTACAGTGTTCAAAGTAAACGCAGTTTTAAACAGAATAGATATTCCTAAGATATAAAACATTTTATGGTTCTAAGAGTTCTTAGGCAGCCCCACAGACTTTCATAGGTCAAATAAGGTGATAAAATGTTTCTGTGTATTCTACAAGAGACCAAGAGACCATTAATCTGAAAGATTTGGTACAGCATCCTAAAACTTGTTATCCATCTTAGGAAAAATCTGTTTCTTAAGAGACTATTTTTTAAAAATTTTGTTTTTGTTGTTAGTCTAATTTTATTTTATTTATTTGTTTCTTTGAAATGCTTATTGAAATATATGTACAGAGAAGCACACAAATAGCACATATATAGCTCAAGGTGAACACATTTTTTTCAAAGTGAGTACATCCTGGTAGATGTGCTCAGTCCAGGAAATAGAATATTACTAGAAAACCTCTGCCTTCTCCTAATCACTAAATTCCAAAAGGTAAGCATTATTCCTGACTTTTAACTCCATGTATTAGTTTTTCCTGTTTTTTTTTTGTTGTTGTTTTTATTTCGTTGAAATAGAATTGTCAGTAGGTATTCCTTTGTATTAGGCTTCCTTTGCTCAACATTCTGTTGTAAAATTCATGTTGTTGCATTAACAATAGTTTATTCTTATTGTATGTTATTCCATCATTTGAATATATCACAATTTATTTACTGTTCTAATGTTGATAGAAATTTGGGTCATTTCCAGTTTCTGACTATTACAAAGAATGCTGCTATGAATATATTCACACATGTTTTTGTGTGACCATACATATGTAATTATATTGGAAGTAAAATTACTGGTTCATAGGATATAAAACCATTCACCTTAAATAAATACCACCAAATAGTTTTTCAAATGGTTGTAAAAATTACTTTATATTCTGCATTTACTATGGCTGATAAGCTCCTACAAGAGCTGACCCTCACAGACATAATAACTATAAATTCTTGGCAAAATACAGGTATACAACTACGTGAAGGCATTGAGAAATGAATGAAATTAGGCAGATTCTGGAGGGGGAGTAAATTCTTAGGAGGAGGAAAGGGAAAAGGGTGAGCTAACATTGTATTTCTTTTAGTCTGAAGACTGGCTGAAAGTGGTTCTGCATGGGATGGCTGTAATTGGTAGAAATCCTGCATATTTTCAAATTTGAATAATCAGAGAACACAATTTGGTGCAAGAACTACTGGAAAATTTAAGGGGAATCTCAGAAGGGAGAGCACCTGTCTCTTGCCAACTCCTGGCATGCACAGAGCATACTTTAAAAGGCCCAGTTAGTAATAAAATAAAATAACTAAATTGAGACTTGAGCAACTGCCTAAATTTTTAAAACTATTTTTTAAGTTGAAGTATAGTTAATTTACAATGTTGTGTTAGTCTTAGGTATACAGCAAAGTGATTCAGTTATACATATATATGTATATGTGTATTTTATATATATATTCTTTTTCAGATTTTTTTCCATTATAGAGTATTACAAGATATTGAATATAGGTCCCTGTGCTATATAGTAGGTCCTTGTTTTTTACCTATTTTATATATAGTAGTGTGTGTATATTAATCCCAAACTCCTAATTTATCCCCCCCTGCACCTGCCCCCCCCCCCGCTATCCCCTTTGGTAACCATCCTTTTGTTTTCTATGTCTGTGAGTCTATTTCTGTTTTGTAAATAAGTTCATTTGTATCATTTTTTTAGATTCCATGTATAAGTGGTATCATATGATATTTGTCTTTTCTGTCTGACTTATAGTATTACAATCTCTAGGTCCATCCATGCTGCTGGAAATGGCATTATTTCATTCTTTTTATGGCTGAGTAATATTCCATTGTATATATGTACCACATCTTCTTTATCTATTCATCTGTCGATAGATGTTTGGGTGGCTTCCGTGTCTTGGCTATTGTAAATATTGCTGCTATGAACATTGAGGTATATGTATCTTCTTGAATTAGAGTTTTCTCCAGATATATGCCCAGGAGTGGGATTGCAGGATCATATGGTAACTCTATATTTACTTTTCTAGGAACCCCCATATTATTTTCCATAGTGGCTGCACCAGTTTACAGTCCCACTAATAGTGTAGGAGGGTTCCTTTTTATCCACACCCTTTTCAGCCCTTATTATTTGTAGACTTTTTGATGATGACCATTCTGACTGGTGTGAGATGGTACCTCATTGTAGTTTTTTTTGTTTTTTTTTTGCGGTACACGGGCCTCTCACTGTTGTGGCCTCTCCCATTGTGGAGCACAGACTCCGGATGTGCAGGGTCAGCGGCCATGGCTCACAGGCCCAGCCGCTCCGCGGCATGTGGGATCTTCCCAGACCGGGGCACGAACCTGTGTCCCCTGCATCGGCAGGTGGACTCTCAACCACTGCGCCACCAGGGAAGCCCCTCATTGTAGTTTTGAATGTTAGTCTAATTTTAGATAAGACAACTGTTCTAGGCTGAATTGTGTACCCCCACCAGCCTGCCCCACAAATTCATATGTGGAAGCCCTAACCCCCAGTACTTCAGAATGTGACTGCATTAGCAGATGGGACCTTTAGAGAAATGACTGAGTTAAAATGAGGCCTTTAGAGTGGGCCCTAATCCAGTCTGATGATTCCTTTTTCAAATCCCGGCTCTGTCAACTTGTTTTATTGTAGGACCATACTATTGGTCCCTAGACTGTGGCATGTGGATTAGAAGTATGGATTTGGTGTGTGGGCTTGATCTTAATTCCAATTTTAGGCAATCCACTGACTTTTAGTAGTCCAGCCTACTCTCGCAGCTTTGAACAAGGCCATCTTAATCCCCCCAGGCCTGCTCTAGGCAAACCCCATGCTCTGATTCCACCTTATTGGTAGTAAGTCGAGTTAACCTTTTCCAGAATGCTCCTTTAATTGTCCTTTCTTTTGTCTGAGCATACCACACATCCACAGAACTCAATCTTATAAAAAGCAAAAATCTTCATCTTGTTGAAAGTTTTGACCTTTGTCACCACAGAAAACTTTCTTAACCTCTGTGTATCTTCCTTCTTATACCTTTAAATGCAAATAATGGCTATAGGTCCAAGATACAGAAAAATGCAAATATTTTTGATGTTTTGCAGTTTAATAAAAGCTCATTCTTTTCTCTCTTTTTCTTTAGAACACATTCTTAATATTAAAGTTGATATAGGATAGGTGGCCTCTTTTGGATACCAGATTATCAGGAACACTCAAAGAATTAAGACTAAAAGTATTGATAGGCTCCTCTTAGAATTGTGGTAAGTCCAGAAGTTGGGTGGAAGGAATAGTGGCCCAAAGTAATCACAGTTCATAAAGGCATGAAATGAAAAGCTGAGTTATAGCAGAGTAGTGGTATCAGCTGACAAACACATGTGTGTAAGAAATATAACTTGTATAATTTTTCTGTGATTGAAATTAATATGCATTTTGAGCACTAGTTACACGGAGTGGCTGAAACATCACCTCAGTCAATTCAGGGTTTCACCACCCCTTTCCCCAAGCTTGTGGCCAGTTTGCAGCATCATATACAGAGTATCAATGCAGTAGTGAGGTGCTTTTACATCTTCCCTGGATTGTTTTAAACAATTCACATGGGAATGTTCTGAGATGGATATTATCTGGTCCTGTTCGTCAATCCTTGCAGGTTGATGCTGAACTGTCTCTTGCTCATGGTCTAGTGAGAAGGAGAAATCTTTGGTTGCTAGTTGTCCCCTCTATGAGCTATATGATCCCTATGAGCTGACTTAGCCTCTTTCTGCCTGCACTGTCCCTTCAGCCAATACTACTTCACTGGTCCTGCACTTTACTGAACCCTAGAATCTCAGAGTCTCCCTGTTTTCTTGAGTATCTTCTGAGAATGGGAACTCCAAGCCTCTGTCATTCTCCATCTTCCCTGTTCCCCTGCCCCAATCCTGGATTTCATCTGTGGGAAAAGTCAGGACACAGGACTCCTGAAGAGACCCAGAGTCTACATTCTTTTCCTTCCATTCTCTGAATCATTATCTTTCTCAGACCTGATTTCCAAAGAGAGCCATAAACGCTGCCTCTAACTGATAATATGATCTCACAAAGATATTACTTATAGCATATATTTATGCCCTGAGCTCTTTATTTAGCTACTTTTGAAGGTACTCTTTATATAGCTCAGGTCCTAGAAACTCAAAAGTTAAAAAGTGTTTACAGTTCTTTGTTCTGAACTGCCTCAACTGCCGCCTAATAGGAGAATGGGTCATATGTGAACAGGAAGTATGGAAAAATGAAATCAAACCAACCAAGACATACAAAGTTGGTGATTATAACAAAACTAGAAGAGTGCATAGAATTGAAACTTAACTACTAATTAAAATCCATGAGCCAAAAATTTCAGTTGCCAAAACTAAGAAGATAGTCCAAACACTAGACAGTTGCTATCTATCTATCTATCTATCTATCTATCTATCATCTATCTACCTATGTATCTTTTAAAATCCATGAATCTAGAAAGATTTAAACAGGCATGAATTGAAAATGAGGTATAATGATCAATGGCAATGAGAGAGGACCAGGAGGAGGCCTAGAATAATTTTAAATGTTCTTTAAAGGCAATGACTTCTTGCCTTTGATTTATATTCAGTTCCTGTGGGTCATGGGTGAGGGGCAAGTTCTTTTTTTTTTTTTTTTAACATAGACCTTTTTTCCAGTTTTATTGAGGTATAATTTGACATACAGCAGTATATAAGTTTAAGATGTACAGCATGATTTGACTTTATGAAATGATTATCACAATAAGTTTAGTGAATATCCATCATCGCATATAGATACAAAAGAAAAGAAAAAGAAAAAATATATTTTCCTTAATGAGGGGCAAGTTTTGAGTAGTTAAAGGCAAAGAATGGATAGATGCTCTGGCTACCATATCAGTCTACAAATGTCCAGTGGAGCTGACTTGGATCCAGATATGCTCTATAGCAGTGCTTGAAAGGGGTTCATTCTTTTTTTTTTTTTTTTTGCGGTACTCGGGCCTCTCACTGCTGTGGCCTCTCCCATTGCAGAGCACAGGATCCGGACGCGCAGGCCCAGCGGCCATGGCTCACAGGCCCAGCCGCTCGGCGGCATGTGGGATCCTCCCGGACCGGGGCACGAACCCGTGTCCCCTGCATTGGCAGGCGGACTCCCAACCATTGCGCCACCAGGGAAGCCCGGGGTTCATTCTTTTAAACTCAGAACTTTATAATGAGAATACAATGGATTGAGAATGACTGAAACCACACTGAAGAATAGACTACATATGGTTTACATTGACTATAAAGTATAACTCAGTGGTTATGAAAATGGACCCTAATGTCCTATATAGCTTGGGCTAGAATCTTGGTTTTATCACTTACAAACTTTTTCATCTTTTTTTTTCTTTTTTTACAAACTTTTTCATCTTGAGGAAATTACTTTGCCTCTTTGAATTTCTGTTTCTTTATCTGCAAAAATGGGAATTATAGTAATAGCTACCTAAGAGGGTTGTCAGAATTCAAAGTTTGAATGAATGAGTTCACTTAAAATACTTTTGTAAGTTCTCAATAAAATTTAGCTATATTATTATATTATCATTATTATTATATATGATCCTTATCATTATTGTATGATATACTATATATTCATAGCATTAACTTCCAACTGTTCCCACTAGAATGCTCGTGAAATTCTCATGGAGGTGTCATTAGGAGAAATTTGTTGATTTTTTTTTCTGTATTCTTTTCTAAGTTAATTCCCCTGATTCTCAGTCATTCACTGATTCTGTTCCAATGCTAGTTCTTCCTCCATTCTTGTTTGTGTCTGAATGGTTACTCTGCATTTTGGGGAACATCCCCCCCTCCCTCCTGCTTACAGAGGATTATCTATCAAGCTTTCCACCAACACTTGCTCAAATTTCATCCTTCAGTTGTCCTCAGCATCAGTTGTACTTCTGCAGCTCTCTTCGTACTTAGGAATGTCCGCATCTGTGCAGTTGCTGAAACTTATAGAGGTCGGAGCTCATTCACTCAACAGGATTTATTGAGCCCCTGTTATGTGCCAGGTACTGTGTCATGTGCTGCAGCACAGCATTCCTGCTGTCTTGAAGCTTTGAGAGTACAACAGGCTCTGTAAAATGCCTGTAACCATTGCTCTTTCTTCTGGGGATGTCTGAGGTGTGTTTCTCCTTGCCCACCCTCCTTGTTCTGCTTGTTCTCTGATATGCTGATAGAGTGGGAGAAATTTTTCTTTTCTGCCTTGACACTGAGGTGGGAGCAAAGAAATGTCCATTTTGTCATTGCTGTGCTTTTCTCTGCACAGAACTCATTCATTCCATAATCTGTGTTGCAGTATTGCTTCCTTGACTCCAGTAGTGCTTAAGACTTCGTGCTTTCATCATTTCTTGTTCATTTTTTGTGAGGACTCTAGTGGGGATTGGGATTCTTTAAGTCTGTGTATTGTATTGAAAAACAAAGTATATGGAGTGTATGGACTTACTGTAGTATAGAGTTTATTGGGAGTTGGATAAACTGGGGTTACAACACTGATTCTTTAGCTTTTTAGCCATGTGTTTTTGGGTAGCACTATTCTATATCGTTCTCAGACTCCTGTTTTCTCATCTGTAAAAGGGACCAATAACTCTCACCTTGAATGGTTGCTTTCAGAAAATAGTTGATGTCTATACAGTACCTGATGCAGTGCCTCAGAGTTACCCCCAAAATGGAAGGTTATTTTGAATTGTGCAATTGATTCTATCATCCTATCATTGTGTTCCTGATGCTATAAAAATCTATCAACTTGGACTTCCCTGGTGGCACAGTGGTTGAGAATACGCCTGCCAATGCAGGGGACATGGGTTCGATCCCTGGTCCGGAAAGATCCCACGTGCCATGGAGCAGCTAAGCCTGTGTGCCACAACTACTGAGCCCACGCTCTGCAACTACTGAAGCCCATGCGCCTAGAGCCTGTGTTTCACAAAAAGAGAAGCCACCACAATGAGAAGCCCACGCACTGCAATGAAGAGTAGCCCCCGCTTGCCGGCACTAGAGAAAGCCTGCACTCAGCAACGAAGACCCAATGCGGCCAAAAAGAAAAAACCTATCAACATTTATTGACTATTTGCCATGCAATTTCTGGGCATGATTCAAAAATTAAGAGAAAATATCCAGATGGCATTATCCTATGGGTCAAAAAAAACCAAGGAAGAAAAGAAAAAGAGAGAGAGGACATACAAGAGTAAGAGAGATCATAATCAGGGACTTTAAAAATTTTTTTTGCTATAAGACTTAAAAGCCCAGTCAAGCTAGCTTAAAGCAATATTAATTTATTAAAAGAATTCTGGGATGTCTTAAAGGATCCAGGGTCAGGAAATACATCTGTTGCTTCATGAAGAAATGGAAAGATATTAGTAATTAAGAAAGATTTGTTCTCTCTTATATTCTTTGTCTCGTTTTTGCTTTCTCTTGTCACATGGCCTCATGCCTCTGCCTGTTTCTGAATCTGTTATTTTGCTTTCTTCTCTCTGAAATTTGGTTCTTTCTGCTTCTTCATCAGCATAATTACACCCGAATGGCCACCCTTGTTCCTGATACTACAGTATCTTTTTAGCTCTAGCTGACTCTCAGTTCGTGGGTTCTTAGTTCAAGTTCTCAAGTGAGAGGGTCTGATGGGACCAGTACAAGGGTCAGATGTCCACCCTTATCCAATCAGCTCTTGGCCACGGAGGAATGAGGTCGTGTGATATAAACAGCTGTAGACGGATGAGGCAGCTCTCAGAAGAGGGCATGAGCTGGGCAAGCACCCTAAAGTGTGTTGATGATAAGCAGTAAGCTGAATACCGAGGACAATTTTAATTCAGAGTGTGGTTGCTGAGAAACCATTTGGAAAAACAGCTTATGGCAGAGGTTCCAAATGGTGTGTGTGTGTGTGTGTGTGTGTGTGTGTGAGAGAGAGAGAGAGAGAGAGAGAGAGAGAGAGAGAGAGAATACAGAATTCCCATTATAGAAACCAGGCCTAAACGGGAAGGAAACTAGTCTTGCAGATACCAAAAATGGGTCTAAGAACAGTAGGTTGTCCTAGGGCCGGAGGATGGAAATTGTTTAGACTGTCCAGAAAACTGGAACCTGGAGGAGGACAGTACCTGGAGGAAAAGCCTTCTGAGGCAGTGTGTGCGTGTGTGTGTGTGTGTGTGTGTGTGTGTGTGTGTGTGTGTGTGTGTGAGAGAGAGAGAGAGAGAGAGAGAGAGAGGGACAAGAGCTCGTAATAATAATTTCTTAGTGCAGCTTTGGCTTATACATGTACCTAGAATGGGTTTCCTGTACCTCTAAGGGGCTTAGACCATTCTAGCCCTCCAGCCTTTTATGTGAAGTATAAATGAGAATAACTAATAAAAACAAAAGAAGGTTAATAGAAATAAAGAAATGATGGAGGAGGGGGAGAAGGAGTAAGAAAGGGGGAGGGGAGGAGGAGACCGAAGGGAAGCAGGGAGAAATTGTTTGCTACTTTAAACTTAGATTACGTTAAGTACTGGGAAACTGCTTTAGGAACATTAACCTTTTAAAAACGTACACCCAGAAATTCCCATCCAATATGTTTAGTTAGTTGAATCCTTGGACTGAGTGTGCATATTGTTCAGGAATGGAAGAATGAGGTACTATGAGAGAAGAGTCAGAAGAGAAAGGTTTAGGTCCAGGAATATAGTTTTTGCTGGAAAAAAATTGCTGTTTTTTAAAAAAAACTCTTAGTTAGGTGGTAACATTGTGTTGAAGCTCTAACAATAGATGAATTGGGTGTCAAAATCTAAAATGCCAGTTTCCAAGCAGAATTTAAAAACATATATTCAGAAGAAAGTGTGAGCAGTGATTTTTCCTGGGGAGTAGAATTGAACTTGCGGAGAGGGTAGGAAGAGGGATTTACTTTTCATTTTGTACTCCTTTGTCGTGTCTGACTTTAAAAAACTAATTTAAAATTTTATTATAGTTAGAAGAAAACAAAAAATATCATCTATGTTAAAAACTCATGGGCTTCCCTGGTGGCGCAGTGGTTGAGAATCTGCCTGCTAATGCAGGGGACATGGATTCGAGCCCTGGTCTGGGAGGGTCCCACATGCCGCAGAGCAACTAGGCCTGTGAGCCACAACTACTGAGCCTGCGTGTGTGGAGCCTGTGCTCCGCAACAAGAGAGGCCGCGATAGCGAGAGGCCCGCGCACCGCGATGAAGAGTGGCCCCCGGACTTCCCTGGTGGCGCAGTGGTTGAGAGTCCGCCTGCCGATGCAGGGGACGCGGGTTCGTGCCCCGGTCTGGGAAGATCCCACATGCCGCGGAGCGGCTGGGCCCGTGAGCCATGGCCGCTGAGCCTGCGCGTCCGGAGCCTGTGCTCCGCAAAAAGGCCGGATAGTGAGAGGCCCGCGCACCGCGATGAAGAGTGGCCCCCGCTTGCCACAACTAGAGAAAGCCCTCGCACAGAAACGAAGACCCAACACACTAAAACTAAATAAATTAATTAATAAACTCCTACCCCCAACATCTTAAAAAAAAAAAACAAAAAACTCATGGAAACACATTAATAGGGACAAATATTTATTTCCAGCTCGGTTGGAGTATTAAGTTTTTGTGGAAGTGGGTTTTGTTGTTTGTTTTTAAATGTCTGAAGTTTATCCGTCTTCAGCAGCAACATTTCAACTATTTTGAGTGAAAATCTCTCTAAGGTACATGCTGCTCCCTTGCTTTCTTAAAAAGAGAATATTTGATGATTCAGGGATATGATGATTAAAGTGTGTAGAAACTCAGACAAAAGGTTAAAAAGTTCAGTAACTTGAATTTTATGTGGATTTCTAATTTAAAATAGAAATACAGCCTAACGCACAGTTGGAACATAAGTTATTCTTTTAAGAGTACAGTATGTGGTTCCAGGATTCTAAGAGAAGGATATGGAAAACAATGAAAAAAAATCTGTTAATTAATAAAGGCTTCTAAAGCCAACTGTTCTTAAGTATTTTAATATTAAATTGAGAAAAATGTGATGCTGCTTATTTTATTATAATCATGGCACTGTTTTTTAAAATGACTGGAAACCAAATCAAACCCAACATGTAGCCTAGCAACCATGAGAAACAAACATTTTACTTTGTTTCTTAAGCTAACTGATGTTAAAACACTACCAAAGATTCCTAAAAATACCTGCCTCTGAGTTCAGTTCTTGGTTAATCTTTTTAGTTCTAAAACACACTTTTTTCCCCCATTAGAACACATGACATTAAAATTCCTAAGATGCAATTTAGTAATAATATCAGTAATTTATCAACTTTTCTTTTCAAATAATTTTAAATTGCTTTCAATATTAGTACTCTAAAATGACAAATCAAATATCTACAAACATGGATTACTTAGGAAAACTTTTCTTTTGGCTTAGAACTTAATTGGAAGGGAGATGGTGTACAGATGAAAAGTTTTGGTGCCAAAGATGTGTGTTGAAGAAAGAAGTAATAGTTCACAGTTGTCTTTTACAAGTGAATTTCCACTAACTGAATCCACATCCTACAGATACATGGTTCATGCAGGAGGAGAGAGTCTTTATAGCTCTATCACTCATGCTGTGTTATCAGAGCAGGATTATATAAGACGTTATGACTTCTAGATGAGGGCCTTGTCTAAATAGGAGATCTAGAAATAACCTAAACAAAGACATGGCTATGTGACTCCCTGGAGAAGAGTTAGTTTATACTCCTGCTATGAGAGATATCAGCAAGTTATTGTTTTTTGAAAATATATTTTTAAAATATTGAATATCTAACAAGAACAAATTATCTTTTGTCTCATTTGCTTAGAGATAAATGGAGATAAATCAGGTGGAGTAGATGTAATATGGGTAGAAAGATAACTGCTGTTTATTTAAATTTAGATAAATAAAAATAATGATGCTAGCAAATATTTATTAAGCATTTATTATGTGCTGAACACTGGGTAAACGCCCTACATTTAATCCTCATAACTATACTTGAAGTAGGTAGCTAGAGTTACTCATTTTAAATATGTAGAATGAGTGGATAGAAAGTTTAGGTATCTTGCCGAAGGTCACACACAAAAGGTGGCAGAACCAGTTTCAAGCCTAAGCATGTCTTGGTTCCAAAGGTCTAGTTCATGACCATGAGAGTACATTTAAGTCCTCATTTATTGTTCGGTATTAGCTAATTGGTCTATATTAATAGTTTGTATTCTATTTTGAAGTTCTATTAAGATTGCCAGATAGTCAAGAGATTAACAAATTACTGGAAACTAGACCATTTGTTTTTGCTGAATTTAATTGAGTTAAGTCTATACTCAGTAAATCTTATAATAAAGCAAAGAGTGTCTTCTTATGCAGGTGGGCTATATACCAGCTCATCTTAGCTTCCTACTGTGTTTTATATAATTTTATTTCCCTAGAGCTTAGCTCAGAGCCTTAAATATAAGTGCTCAATGAAAAATTGTTGAACAAGTGAATCTAGTTTACATTTAGATCTTAGATTTCTTTTAGCCATTAAATCTTTTATGTGTTGACTGTGTCAAACTATGAATCACAGTAAGAGTAACACATCTGTAGTGCTTCGCAGGTGTCAGACACTATGTTAAATGCTATATATATGTTAGCTCATCTAATCCTTGCAGTAATCTTATGAGATGTCTACTAGTTACCCCTGTTTTACAGATGAGGAAACTGAGCTAGAGAGAGAGATTAAGAAATTTACTAACATCATATAGCTTGTCAGTAGTGAAGCCAGGATTTGAACTCAGGCTCTCTGGCTCCAGAGACTTATGGTCTAGATAGCATTAAGAGGAGAAGAATTGAGTAGTATCAGGTTGCCTGGGAAACATTAAATTGTCTTTTCCTTCTTTTTCCCTTCATCCAACCTCATACTCTGCTCCACAACTCACCCCACTTCTTTCCCCAAAAGTACACTTAGGATGGCCAAATTATTTATCATTATAGAAAGGGACACTTTTGAGCGTAAAAGGCGGTGCTAATTGGATGGAATGCCAGGACAAAAAGCATAAACACAGACTGCCCTGGAAATCGGGATTTTGGGTCATCATAAATATGCTGTGCTTATGTTTTGCCTTTTTTTGTTGTTGTTTGGAGTTGCATGAAGTAAGCACAATGAAACAGATGTACCAACATTGATTTTGCCAGCCCCTATTTCATGATATTAAGCTGTTTCCAATAGTTTGCTATTTAAAAAAAGCTGCAGTGTATAATCTTATGCCTTCATATTTCACACCTATGTGTGAGTAAATCTGTGGGATAATCTTTGCTGGGCTAAAGAGTATGCATACTTGTAACTTTGATAGACATTGCTGTAATTCCCTCCAAAGAGGATTTACCAATACCTATTCCTATCAACATGCATGAGAGTGCCTGTTCCCAATATACTTGCCAGCGGAGTATGCATAAAACTTTAGAGCTTTGCCCATTTGATAGGTGAAAAATGACATTTCAGTGTGAAGTTTATTTGCATTTCTCTCATTTTTATTTCCTTTTTATAAACTGTCTGTACTCTTTTCCTATTTTTCTTTTCCTATGGGATGGATGGCTTTGCTATTTGACTTGTGTGAGCCCTTAATACAGCCCTTTGTGATACTTGTTGAAATGTATTTTCCAAGTCTGTCATTTGTCTTTTCATTGTGCTCATGATAGTTTTCGCTATGCAGAAAATTTTACTTATAGTTGTGTTTATTTGTATTATGTGTTTAGGTTTTTAATCAGACTTAGGAAGTCTCCCAAACTCTAAGTTTATATTTAAAAAAAACCCAAAATGGTTTCTTCTGTGACTTTTACAGTTATTTTTTACATTTTTATAATTTATCCACCTGAAATTTATTTTGTGTAAAGGTGCTACGGATAAACTTGTTTTCCAGATGACTACCTAGTTTTCCAATACCATTTGTTAACCCATCTTTCCCAAAATTTTTGATGTCAGTTTAATTATACACTAAATTCTGGTATGTATTTGACTCTAATTCTTTTTGTAGTGTTCCGTTGATCTGTCTAGTTGTGTGCAGTAAAGATTGTTTTAATTATCATAGCTTTACAGTATGTTTTAAATATCTAATAAGGCTGTTTCCTCCACTTTATATCTTTTTTGCAGAATTATCCTAACTGTACTTTTATGTTTTTTTTATATATACACTTTGGAACTAGGTTATCCAGTTGTGTGGATACATAAAATTTTTCTCCTAAAGAATATTTTATAAATACACACATACATCTCAAACCCAGACCCACACATAAAACAAATAAGTTCCCTCCTTCCAAAATACATAAAGTTATTGTTAAAGTTATTAGAGTATGTATGTTTGTACACAGCATACAGACAACATGTTATTTTATGGACTTGAATATTCAGATAAACAAGAGTATATAAGGATTCAATACCAAAACCATCACACATATATTGCTATTTGTACATTTATTCAAGCTATCACAGGGCTTTCCTTCTGTTACAGTTAGGCTGTGAATTGTCTCCAGTTTGTTAGGAAGAATACTTTTTCAGTCAGCTGGTGAAGTCAAGAGAATGTCAATTCTAATTTATTTCCCTGTTGTTTGTTTCTATCTCCTCTCTCTCAGCGGTGTCAAGATATGTCAGTGACATCAGCTGGTACATTCCAACTTCTTTTAGAAAACAAAAGAAGGGGGGAAAAACAATTACCCAAAAATGCATTGTCCAAACTCCTTGGGTCCTTTTAGTCCCAGAGGAAAATTTAGGGAATTGTTTCTTTCTGTGAAATAATCTTATTGGATTCAGACCGTATTTACTCAATTTATCCTATAGTCAAAAAAAGAGAAAGAAATGTCTTTGCTTTCGGTAACCACTGTACTTTATCTCACATGATTCCGTAGTCATCGTTGTGAAATGCAAGCAGAGTTTTGTGTTAGGCCTTATGGCTCCCTTCTTACCCACAGTTAACCTGCTTACTAACACCATTTGGCCATTCTCTTTAGTCATCCCTGCTGGACTTATGTGGCTCAGTTAAGATTTTTTTCTTTTGCCTTTCTTGGCGACCGTACTGGCATGGCTTCCAGAAGGAGAGGTGTTGACACATAAGTGATGTGTCTAACAGTTAGTAGGTTTTTTTTTTTTTTTTTTCCTGAAGCTGGCTTTGTTTGATTTCTGACCCAAATTAGGTTTTTAGAATATATGAGGAAAATCTCTTTGGTAGAGAAAACAAAATTTCAAAAAAGAGTTTTTCTCATTACCGTCCAGCATCTTTGTGATGATTTTGTTCCTGAAAATAACTATAGAAAATTATCTCTGGACCATGAGAACACAAATTTGTCCTAGTTCTTGACAGCCCAAAGTGTTCAAGATGAGGACTTCTCTAAACAAGTAGCTTAACATGAAGGTGATTATGAATGTTTGGAAATTCCATGCTGGATGTGTGGAGGGGAAAGTGTCACAATGTTAGGAGGTGAACATTTCTGCTTGGACTGAATGTACCCTAATGTCTTACAAAGGAAACATTAACTGTGTAATAGCTAGGGATCCAGTTAGGATGTGATATTTTTTTTTGGCCAAATAGTGCCTTAAGGTAGGCTTGGAAGTCAGACAGACCTGGATGGGAACTCTGGCTACACAGCATATAAGGGTCATGAGCTTGGGTACACTGCTTAATCTCTCTAGACCTCAGCTTCTTCAATCATCTTAACTGTGTGTGTGTGTAAACGCTAACTTTGTTGAATTAGCGAACATGTATAAAAACACCAAACCAAGTGCTTAAAAAATAATAGATACTATTTTAAGTTTAAAAACTGGCTCTGGTAAGAGTGTAATATAAACATTAAAAAACTTGGAATGTTTTAAGTACTATCCCAGAGTCACTTATATGTGGAATCTAAAAAAACTGAATTTGTAAAGACAGAGAGTAGAATGGAGTTTAGCAGGGGCTAGGGGTTGGGGAAATGGGGAGATGTTCAAGGGTATAAACTTGCAACTAGTGGATAAATAAGTTCTGGAGATCTAGTGTACAACATAGTGATTATAGTCATCAATACTGTATTATAAACTTCAAAGTTGCTAAGAGACTAGATTTTAACTGTTCTTAATACAAAAAAGAAATGATAATTACGTGACATGATAAAGGCGTTAGCTAACACTACGGTAGTAATCGTATTACAATACATAAATGCACCAAACCAAAAAAAAAAAAAAAAAAAAAGAAAAGGGTTAGCTGAAAAGAACCAAAATAAGTCTGCAAATTGAAATTTATATAACTGACAACATAGTCTCTGTAGTTTTGTAATTAACAGAGTACTCCTGGTTTCACCTCTTACTAGCTTTATTGCTTTGGATAGGTGACAATTTTGCTATACTTCTTTACATAGCTGTAAAATGGGTATAATGATTGTATATGCCTTACCATAGAGGAAGTATAGAATAATGGTTAAGAGCATAGTTTCTTGGAGAAAGCCTTCCTAGGGTCAAATCCTACCTCCACCATTTACTTGTTTGTGGTTTGTCATGACCTTGGGCAAGTTACTTAATTTTGGATGTCTTGGTTCCTTATTTGTAAAGTGGTAGTAATAGTAGTATCATCTTATAAGGTTGTTATGCATGTTGAGTTAGTTTATGTATTTAAAGCTGTTCACTTAGCAATATGTAAGTGTTAATATTTATTGTAATGACCTTATTCAATTGTAAAGGGAATTAAATAGAATTCATATTATAATACCTTCTTCATGATTAAGCATTCAGTAAATGTTAATTACTGTGGCTGTTACTATTTGGGTCTAGTTCCAGCTCTGCATTGGCCATTGGCATACCACAGTCAGATTAATTTTATTAAAGTAACACTTTTGTCATGTTTTACTCATGGTAAACACTCTCCGTTGCTGCCTATACCTGTAATAGTGGTCCTCCTTAGACTATCTCTATCCTAATCATTTTAATCTATTCCCCAGGCATGCCTCACACCATCACTTCACCTAGTTTAAGATTTTCTCCTCACTCATTGTTCGTCAAGAACTGTGAATAGTCTGAGATTTTACCTCACTTAGAAGCTAACAAATTAGCCTGCCACAGTTTCGTGGATGCTGGCAGAAGACTTGAAATTCCTGGGTTATTATTCATAGAACAGCAAGCAGTGTGAGCCTCATGTTTGCATCCATTATTCTTACTCCCTCAATCCCCGGAGCGGGGTGGGGGTGGGGAATGCAGAGGAGCCCAGGTGGGTGTTCTTCATGCAGTGGGCTTGTGTCATAGCTGAGGAACTCCAAGCTTAGGATGCCTGATATCCTTTGATAACAACTCAGAACTCAATAAATAGTAGTTTCATAGAGCTTATTTGCAATGTAGAATCTGAAACAGTATTTGTTACTATGTTGCATTACAGTTATCTTGCATCTTGAACGAATCCTTTACCCATGTATGATTTTGTGACATATTGACCTTTTGAAAAATATTGGTTTCCTAGGTTATGTCAACCTCCCAAATATTGACACATTTCCATAAACAATATAAAAGATTACATTTGTTAATATCATTATTGACCACAACAGAAAAATCTTTAAATATTGGGAAACAATGAGGCTCAAAGAATCAGATATAAGTTTTCCAAAATTTGGATTTTCCTAATATCCTAATTAAGATGAATTTTATACTTTTCTAATATTCATGAAAAACATGTTTTAAAAATTCAACTTGAAACTCAAACATTCACATAATTGCTTTTCTTTGAGACAAGCATTGTTTCAATGTCAGAAGAGCTTTATGTGTGCTTTTAATTTCATCCCACAGAATATTTAAAAGGTGCGTACCCAAGAGTTAAAATTTTGAAAAATCAGTAATTTTTGCTGCTTCATCAAAGATATTCTTAAATAATGGTGGTGAAAAATGCAATAATATTCTAGTGTAGTTTGCTGCCACTGACTTATTCACGCTAAGTTGCCAGCAGTTGTACACCATTGTTTTTTGCAACATTAGTGCAAATGTCAACACAGTGAAAATGGCAAATAACATCTTAGTAGTATTATGAAGATAATTTTGACCTTGTGGATCCCTGGAAAAGGTCTCCAAACCTCTCAAATGATCTTGGATCATCTGTGAGAACTGCTGAGGTAGGGAGACCTGTTAAGAGCTGTTACAAGAGGAAATTGAAGGGGACTTGAACACAGAATGTAGAGCATGAAAGAAAAGCGATTTGAGAAATGGAGCACACTGATTCTAAGTTGTCTGTGGATAGCTCAGGTACAGATTTATGGTAGCCTTTAGAAAATATAAGTCTGAGTATAGAAAGTCAGATTTAATGATCTGTGTAATGGAGGCGTCCACACATAGGTTGAAGTCATCAGACTGTGCATAGCATAGTGGTTTAAGGCAGGGGTCCCCTATCCCTGGGCCGCGGACCGGTACCAGTCCGTGGCCTGTTAGGAACCTGGCCGCACAGCAGGAGGTGAGCGGCGGGCAAGCGAGGGAAGCTTCATCTGCAGCTCGCCATCTCTAGCATTAACACCTGAACGCCTGAACCGTCCTTCCCCCCCACCCCAGGTCCGTGGGAAAATTGTCTTCCATGAAACTGGTCCCTGGTGCCAGAAAGGTTGGGGACTGCTGAATAGGCTTCCTTGTTTTAAATTCTAGTTCTGCCACTTTCTTTTTTTTTAAATTATTTTTTATTGAAGTATAGTTGAATTACAATGTTGTGTTAATTACTGCTGTACAGCAAAGTGACTCAGTTATACATACACACACACACACACACACACACACACATTCTTTTTCATGTTCTTTTCCATTATGGTTTATCACAGGCTATTGAATATAGTTCCCTGTGCTATACAGAAAGACCTTGTTGTTTATCCATTCTATATATACCAGTTTGCATCTGCTAATCCCAAACTCCCACTGCTACCATCTCCCACCCCCCTCCCCCTTGGCAACTACCAGTCTATTCTCTATGTCCCTGATTTTGTTTCTGTTTTATAGATAAGTTCATTTGTGCCATATTTTAGATTCCACATATAAGTGATATCATATGGTATTTGTCTTTGTCTTTCTGACTTCACTTAGTATGATAATCTCTAGTTGCATCCATTTTGCTGCAAATGGCATTATTTCATTCTTTTTTATGGCCGAGGTGTATTCCATTATATATATGTACCATATCTTCCTTATCCATTCATCTGTTGATGGACATGTAGGTTGTTTCCATGTCTTGGCTACTGTGAATAGTGCTGCTATGAACACAGGGGTGCATGTATTTTATTTTTTATTTTTTTGCAGTACGCGGGCCTCTCACTGTTGTGGCCTCTCCCATTGCGGAGCACAGGCTCTGGACGCACAGGCTCAGCGGCCATGGCTTACGGGCCCAGCTGCTCCGCAGCATGTGGGATCTTCCCAGACCGGGGCACGAACCCGCGTCCCCTGCATTGGCAGGCGGACTCCCACTGCGCCACCAGGGAAGCCTGCATGTATCTTTTTGAATTATAGTTTTGTCTGGATATATGCCCAGGAATGTGATTGCTGGATCATATGGTAATTCTATTTTTAGTTTTCTGAGGAACCTCCATACTGTTTTCCATAGTGGCTGCACCAACTTACTTTCCCACCAACAGTGTAGGAAGGTTCCCTTTTCTCCACACCCTCTCCGGCATTTGTTATTTGTAGACATTTTAATGATGGACATCCTGACTGTCTGCCACTTTCTTAATCAGTTTGTGTGTTGGCATCCTCATCTGGAAAATGGATAAAATAATAGTATTTACCTCAAGTGGTTGTTATGAGGAGTACATGTGTTGATATTTGCAAAATGCTTAGAACAGTGTTTGACACATAGTAATACACATGTATATTAATTCATATATGAAATCCATATTTATAGTAATCCATATATATATAATTTTTAAGAATAAATGAAATAGAAGAATGGGAGTATGTGAGATTATTCTGGGAGAATATTGGGAAAGAAGAAAGCCCAGGGTTGAGGGGAACTGATATTAAGAGAAAAGCAAAAAAAAAAAAAAAAAAGGAGCCAGCAAAGGAGACAGGGATGAGGGGATGAGAGAGGCAGGCGAAAACTCTGGAGAGTGGTTGACTGGAAGCCCAGGAGGAGTGTGCAGAAATGTGGACTTAGGCAGGAATGTAAACCTTGAGATGGCAGGTGCTGCATCTACTTCGTTCTTGGCTCAATTCCCTGGACTTAGCATTGTGCCTGATACAGAGCAGGTGCCCAATAACTATGTGGTGAATGAAAATTGTTATAGAGAAGTCAGAAAAGATAAGGGCCTGAATATATTCATTTAGGATTAGCAAAAATAGGTCAGTTGGGGACTTAGACCCTCTATTTAATGCCAAACTAACATCAGAATTAGTTGTTGAAATCTTCTTACTCTGTGGTTTAACCATTAGAGTTATTGTATTTTACCATAGTTTCATTACATTTTTATGAAACCAGACTGAAGTCTCATTTTTTTAAATAAGTAAATTCTGCCCATGATCACAGTAATATTTTTAGTCTTTTTTCCTAAAAGCCAAAATTAGTCATTAGATAGAAGTCCTGATCATTAACCAGGCCACTGGATGACTCAAGATTCCATCATTTGACCTCATATTGAAAATATGAGGGCTAAACAGAGTTTGTCTGACAAGCAGCACTGCAGCAGTCTTTTCTGCTTTTCAATTTTACTGCACAGGAAAAACATAATCAAAGCACTGGTTTTCCTTTTATTTTGGCCAGTGGCAGTATGTTGCTCTTCACTGAGAATGGTCTGACTATAAAAATCTCCACATGAGGAGGTGGTTACAAATGAATACCAGCACCACATTTTCTGGGCTGCTTAGACCAATGGATTCCATTTAACTGGTGTCAGATTAAATATCCCTAATTATTACGTTAATTTTGCCACTTCCTTGCTCAGAAATTTTCTATGGAGTGTATATCGAAGCCTCTTTTAATCTGGCTAAGTTCCCTTTCTGAACTCCCCCTGCAGAAACCCTATACTATAGTCACAGGAGGTTACATTCTTTTCTTTTCTCAAACACTTCACTCCCCTACTTGTTTAACTTTTGTTAGATCTATTCTTAGAAATCTTATAGTATTTGTTTTGAATGGAATATTTTTTGTTATATTATCTAATGGATTATTACTGGTGCTTAGGAACATGTCATCAACTTTTGTAGGTTACTCTTTTATTCATAATGGCTGAATATAGAGGCTATTGAATTTTCTGTGTAGACAACCATATTTTCCACAAATAATGACACATCTCTTTCTTTCCAATTATTATGCCAAAAAATTTTATTGACTTGCATTTATTAGAACTTACACTAAAGTGTTCAGTAGAAGCAGTGATAGCTGGCATCCCTATCTTTTTCCTGACATTTAAAAGAATGCTTCTCAAATTTCATCATTAAGCTACTTGATGAATAAATATATGTGTGAGTCAGCATTCCAGGTGGTTATGAGATAGGGCTCTGGACCAATCTGCCTGGGTTTAAGTTCTAGCTGTGTTACTTACTGCTGTGTTATATTGGAGAAATTAACTCTGGCTTGATTTCCTCATGTGTAATAGAGGGGATGATAGCACCTAATCATAGGGTTATTGTAAAGATTCAATGAGTTAATACTTGTAAAGTGCTTACAACCATCTGGCACATAGCAAGCATGATACTGTGTTCCTTATATAAATATACTGAATTGGTCATTTGAAATTTCTCATTCAATATATTACTTTAATTTATATTATTATATGTAATGGCCTTTAAGTTCCTGAGATAAATCATGTTTGATTGTGAATTTTAAAGGGCATGTAAATTGGTATAGCCACTATGGAGAACAGTATGGAGGTTCCTTAAAAAACTAAAAATAGAGCTACCATATGATCCAGCAATACCACTCGTGGCATCTATCTGCAGAAAACCATAATTTGAAAAGATATGTGCACCCCAGTGTTCATTGCAACACTATTTACAATACCAAGACATGGAAGCAACCTAAATGTCCATCGACAGATGAATAGATAAAGAAGATGTGGCAACTGTTTGCAATGGAATATTACTCAGCCATAAGAAAGAATGAAATAATGCCATTTGCAGCAACATCCATGGACCTAGAGATTATCATACTAAGTGAAGTAAGCCAAAGACAAATATATGATGTCACTTATATGTGGAATCTAAAAAAAAAATAATACAAATGGACATGAGTTCCTACAAAATAGAAAAAGACCCACAGACATAGAAGACAAACTTATGGTTACCAAAGGGAAAAGTGGGGGAGGGATAAATTAGGAGTTTGGGATTAACATGTACACACTACTATATATAAAATAGATAACCAACAAAGACCTACTATATAGCACAGGGAACTATTCTCAATATTTTGTAATAAACTATAAGGGAAAAGAATCTAAAAAAATAGATATATATGTATGTATAACTGAATCACTTTGCTGTACACCTAAAACTAACACAACATTATAAATCAGCTATGCTTCAATAAAATTAATTAGTTAATTAAAAAAATACATGGTTCACTTCTATTCAATACTGTACTGGAGGTTCTAGTCAGGGCAATTAGGCAAAAGAAATAAAAGGCATCCAGATTGGAAAGGAAGAGGTAAAATTATACCTGCAGATGATGATATTATATACAGAAATCGTAAGGAATTCATGCTAAGAGAAAAACCTATTAGAGCTAATAAGTGAGTTCAGCAAGGTTTCAGGGTATAAGATCAATATACAAAAATCAATTGTATTTCTATATACCCAGAAATGAACAATTAAAAAGGAAATTAAAATAATTCCATTTACAATAGCATCAAAAAGAATAAAACAATTAGGAATAAAGTTTACAAAAGAAGTTCAATACTTATACACTGAATACTATAAAGGATTTTTGAAAGAAACTAAGGAATATCTAAGTAAATGAAAAGTTATCTTTTGCTGAAGGATTGGAGGACTTATTAAGATGGGAATACTCCCCAAATCTGATCCACAGATTCAATACAATCCTTATCAAAATTCCAGCTGCTTTTTTAAAAAAAGAAATTGACAAACTAATCCTAAAATTATGCATAAATATAAGGGTCCCAGACTAGCCAAGCCAATCTTGAAAAAGAACAAAGTTGGAGACTCACATTTCCTGATTTCAAAATTTACTACAAAACTGTAGTACTCAAGGCAGTGTGGTACTGGCATAAGGATAGACATATAGATCAATGGAATAGAATTGAGAATATAGATATAAATCCTTCCATTTAGGATCAATTGATTTTTGACAAGGGTGTCAAGGCAACTCAATAAAGAAAGAATGGTGTTTTCAACAGATGCTGCTGTGACAAGTGGATATCCACATGTAAAAGAACGACATTGGAACCCTACCTTACAACATACACAAAAATTAAAAATGAGTCAGTGATCTACAAATAAGACCTAAAATCATAAAACTCATAGAATAAAACATAGAAATAAATATTGTGACCTTGAATTAGGTAATGGTTTCTTAGACATGACACCAAAACATAAGCAATGAAAGAAAAAATGGAATGCATCAACTTAAAAACTTTTGAGCTTTAAAAGACATTTTTGAGAAAGTGATAAGATAAACCACAGAATGGAGGAAGATATTTGTAAATTATATTTATAATAAGGGATTAGTATTCAGAATACATAAAGAACGCTTATAGGGAATTCCCTGGTGGCACAGTGGTTAAGACTCCACACTCCTAATGCAGGGAGCCCGGGTTCAATTCCTGGTTAGGGAACTAGATCCCATGTGCATGATGCAACTGAGTTTGCATGCCACAACTAAGGAGCCCACATGCCACAATTAAGGAGTCCACATGCTGCAACTAAGGAGCTGGTGAGCTGCAACTAAGGAGCCCTTGAGCTGCAACCAAAAGGAGCCCACCTGCTGCAGCTAAGTAGCCCACGAGCTGCAACTAAGGAGCCCTCCTGCCACAGTGAAGGCCCAGTGCAACCAAATAAATAAATATTTTAAAAAAAGAACTCTTACAAAGCGACAATAAAGAGACAGATGACCCAATTAAAAAATGGGCATAAGATTTGAATAGACATTTCTCTAAAGAAGATATAAATGGCCAAAAAGCATATGGAAAGATGATAAAAATCACTAGTCATTAGAGAAATACAAATCAAACCACAATGAAATACCACTTCACATGCACTAGGATGGCTATAATAGAAAAGATGAGCAATAATAAGTGTTGATGAGAATGCAGAGAAACTTGAACACCTGCACATTTCTAGTGGGAAAGTAAAATGGTGCAGCCTCTTTGCAAAAGAGTTTGGTTGGTCCTCAAAAAGTTATATATAAGAGTTACTATATGATTCAACAGTTTTACTCCTAGGTATATAGACATTGAAAACATATGTCCACCCAAAAATTCGTTCATAAATGTTCATAGTAGTATTACTCATAATAGCCCCAAAGTGGAAACAAACCAAATGTTCATCAGCTGAGGAATGGATAAACAAATGTGGCATAACCATATAACAGAATATTATTCAGCAGAGGAAAAGATACTTGCTGCATCAAGTATCAGTAGCAATGGATGAACCTTGAAAACATTATGTTAAATGAGAGAAGACAATCACATAAGGATAGTAGCGAATGTCCAGAATAGGCAAATTCATAGAGATAGAAAGTAGATCAGTGGTTTCCAGGGGCTGGGAGTAGGGGCTGGGAGTGACTGCTTATGATATGGGATTTCTTATTGGGGTGATGAAAATGTTCTAGAAGTTGTAGAGGTTGCACAACTTTGTGAATATATTAAAACCGACTGAATTGTACACTTAAAATTGTGAATTTTATGATATGTGAATTACATCTCCTCAAAAATGTTTAAAGAATACATGGTTGGATTTAACTTTCTAGTATTTAATTTAGAATATTTGCATAAATGTTTATGAGTGAGATTGTTCTTTTCTGTTCTCACACTATCTTTAGTTTTCGTATCTGAACCCAAATAATCTGACTCCTCTCATTGTTTTGTATGCAGTCCTTATTTCTCTCCAAGTCTAATTCCACTTTTGCATTAATTCCTATCCCTTCTTGCCTATTTAAGGACATAATTCTAGCAGTCTCCCTCTCTTCCCTACATCAATAATTTATCCTTTTTATTTGATAATACCAAGTGAGTATTCAAAAGTGATACAACAGCTCTTATTGTGAAAGCACCTCCTCTAGACTACACAGTCTTCTCTAGCTACTGCCATGTTTCTTTGCTTCTCATAATAGCAAAACTTATTGAAAAATTTACTTATGGTCACCAGCTCACTTCTTTCCCCCCCGATGCTCTCTTGGAACCATTTCAATCAGGCTTTTGTCCTCACTTATGTGCTAAACCTACCAGTTAACTCCATGTTGTTGAATTCTAATGATCAGCTCTCTGTTATCATCTTACATGAACTCTCAGAAGCATTTTTTTTACAATGGATTACTCTCTTGAAATATTTTCTTCAGTTTACTTCTGGGATGCCACTTTCTTGGCTATATGATTGAAGATCATGGCTTTTTGCTGGTTGTCAGCTGAAGAGCATGCTCAGGTGCTGGAAGACCACCCAGAATTCCTTGCCATATGGGCATCTCCAACATGGCTGCTTACTTCATCAAGACCATAAGGATCTCTGACCTCAGGGAGAGCCCAGCCACCTTCACCTTATGTCTTTTCATCTGATTAAGTCAAACCCACCAGATGATCTCCCTTTTGATTAACTCAGAAGAAATTGATTTTGGATCTTAATTACATCTCAGATACCTTGACTGTGGCCATATTCTATTGGCTAGAAATATGTCACAGGTCTTGTCCCACACTCAAGGAGTGGGAATTATGCAGGGCATGAACACCAAGGGGAAGAAATCATAAGGGCTATTTTACAATTATGCCTACCACACTCATCTGTTTGATCTCTCAAATGGGAATTCTTCAGGACTCAGTTCTTGGGTCTCTTCTTTGTCTGTTGTGCTGAATATCTTTCATTTGCCTCTCCACATTTGCCTTCTCCTCTTCTTTGATTTGTGCCCTAAGAGGTGATTTGAGTACACTGTATCAACAGATTCCCTGGCCCTTTTCTTCCTCTTGGAGGTTGGGAAAAGAGTGGAGTTGGGGTATTTATTCCTCTATCCTCCTAACTGCAGTGTTAACCTCCCTCGACTAAAGGTTACAGCTCTTGTCAGGGGGCCCTTTCCCTTCAGCCGCCTCCTCTGTGTTCCCCGTAACTCCTCCCTCCCTTTACCCCTTTAGGCTTCCTGCTATTAGGGTAGTGCATTATACCTTGTTCTTTATCCTAAAATCTGCCATGCCATTAAAATAGACCCTTTGTTAAACTCTTCTCAAACTGTATGGCTGGAGTGTGCTGCATGAACTGATGGATAAATCTACATGCTCTCCTTCACTGATCTCATCTAGTCTCATGGATACAAATTTCAGGATTCCTCTGACGACTCCTAAATTTCTATCTGTAGCCTGCACCTCTCACTTGGGATTCCTACTTGAAATTTCCACTTGGATATCTTCTTTATACCACAGACTTAACATGTCCCAAACCTCCAGCTCTATTCTCACCTAACTGCCAACCTCAAACATAACCTCTCCACATACTTTCCAGTTTCAGTAAATGGCAATATCATTCTTCCAGCTGGCTTCCAGGAGGCCAAAAAATCTGGAGTCATTTTTGACTTTCGTCTTTCTTTTACACTCCCCATTCCATCTAACAGCAATCCTCTTATCTCTATTCAACATATAGTCATATTTCAACCACTTATCACCAGCTCCACTGCTTTCACCTTGGTCTGAACCATCATCATCTCTGGCCTGGATTACTTGAATAGGTTTCTAATTTGTTTCCTTGCTCGTTTCACATTTCACTCCAGTCTTTTCTCAACAAGGCTGTTGTACTGATTTTTCAATATATAAGTCACATTATATCCCCCATCTCCTCAAAATCCTCCAGTGTCCTCTCATCTCACTTGGGAGTAAAAGCCAAAGAACTTAAATGGTATAGAAGGCTCTATGTGATCTAACTGGGCTTCTGCTCCAGTTCCAACCTTTGCTTTTACCTCTCTTCTTTGCTCACTCCACTCTTGTCACACTAGTTTCCTTGCTGTTCTTTGAACATGTGCTCCTGCCTTAAAGCCTTTGAACTTCTTGTGCCATCTGCCTTGGACACTTGTCCCCTGCATATCTATATGGCTGACTCCTTCAAATCTCACCTTCTCACTGGTTCTTCTCCGGCACTCTCTATAAAAGAACTTCTTTCCACTTTGGTGCTCTTCTTCCTCCTTACATTACTTTACTTTTTCTTCATAGTACAATACTTTTACCATCTGACATATTATATATTCTTCTGTGTATTTGCCATCTGTTTCCCACACCGCCCCCTCCCCTGCAGTTAGAATATGCCGGGACTTTGTTTTGTTCATTCCTTTGTCTCCAGCACCGAGAATACTGCCTAGCATGTCATGCTGCTCGATAAATAGTTGTTGAGTAAATAATTGAGTATATTAATGAAAAAGCTTGTGTGATTAGGGCATTATCATATTGGTTTGGTAGTCAAAATGGATAAAGTCTCTAAAGTTGTTTTGTTTTGGGGCTCCTGATCCACAGTAGTATTGGGGATAGTACAAATATAGTTATGGAGCTAGGGGGTCTTTGAATCAGTTTCTGGTCTTAAGACTGTGTCTTTTTTCTCCTCTTTTCTCAGATCCAATACTTCCTAATAAACCACAGCCCCTAGCAGCAAGTGAGTTGTTTTTTAAGCATCCTATACCTGCGTGGTATTTCCCACCCAGCTGCAGCCTCAGGCAGGGTGCGTGGCTCTGGCTGCTCATCTGCCTGAGTCTTGCTTACCGCATGGCCTTCCTGTTCTGTTCCTGGCCTGTGGAGATATTTATCTTGATTTTGCACCCAGCTAATGTCTTAATGCGTTTACCTTTTTATGCATTTCCAATCATGGCTGAGGGTTTGGAACAAAGAGGGCGTGGTAATTTATGAACTCACTAAACCATCTCAGTTAGGAGTCTGCATGCATTTCCAAACAATGTTCGAATTGTTGCCAAATTTAATATCCAGGAGACAGCACATAAAAATTCAGATTTATAGTTTATCTTGAAAAGTTGGAACATCTGGCAACACTCAGCCTGCATTTCTGCATGTGACAACTGAGTGCAGGTAAGTAAATACTAAGACCCTTCAATGGGTCATGTACTGTACAAGTTGCCAAGTTCTCACCACTGCATATTTTCTTAAACTTGACAGAAAAATGACCTAACTCCTTTGCTTTATCTGCCTAACCCCTGTAGGTATTTTGATTTATGATCCCTATTTTGGGTACATGATGAGCTAAAGCATCAGGTAATTTATTAAGAGGTTAAAAAGCAAAAGCCACCAAACAAAAAGCATAGTGATTATTTTGAATCATATGTAAGAAATGGAGCAAGAGAGAGAGCCAGTAAGTTTTTTCTTCTGTATCTTCGTGCCCCAAACCTACTAAACCTGCAGCTTTTTCATTTTAGGGTAGACTTCTGCCCTTAAAATTTTTTTTTCTTTTAGATTAAACTTTATATCAGTGAATCCCCTGGAAATGAGTGATGCCATTACACAATGACTAACGCAGCACTGAGAATGTCATGTGTCTAGTCTTCTGCCAAGGTAAGGTCTCTCTAATTTAACAAAGAACTAACTCACTTGATGATATTGACAAGCTTTTCTTCCTAAATTGGGCTGAGTAGTTACGACAATCAAATTTTTCATGTATGCAAGAATCTAGGTAATCAGCTCCTTTTTGCCCAGCTACCACAGATATTCTTCCCAGAATCACCTGTGGCCAGCTTCAAGTACTGTTATACTTATTGAGGAATAAATTTCTGGTTTATATTAAATAGTGACTTCTGTCCAAAAATGTACAGGTGTACAAGACTAACCAGGGAATGGGCATTTGTGTAGCTTATGTGATTTGTAGTTTCAGAAAAACCTGTTGCTTCCCATGTTTACCAGTGGGTCATGGTGCCAGACATGACTGTATTTCTCATTTATTCAGGTTGATGCAATTAAGCTAATGTTGAATAGCAAATAACTCCTCTTATGTTTGTGCCATTTGTCATCTCATTAGAGATTTCAGGTTTGCAAGGGCAGTTAACACAGTGCTGCTCGCTACTTCCTAAATACTCTTCCGGAAAACTTATGACATTGCTGCTTATTATATACACTATTACTTACCTGTGTCTATGTAAGGGGGCTTGCTTGTGATCTAGAGAGTTTAAGTTTTGAAGTATGGTTTGAAGTTATGGTTGTAGCATGTTTATCTGTTCAATTGTTGTTTCCCTTCCATAAAAGTTAGAACTCTGTCTTCAGAACAAACATTTGCTAGTATCTAATCACCACATTTCCAAAGAAGAGTCATTACACAGAACAAGATTTAAAGAAAATCAGACATTAAGTACACATTTTAACAATAAAATGAAATATTATCAGTATTTGTTTAATCTGACCTTGTTTTTTCTCCTAAGCTTGAGTTGGATCAATTCACTTTGAATGACAAATATTATTTTCATTTATCATTTTTATTATTTTGTTGTTGTTTGAATACAAGCCCAGGTGGTTGATTCCCCTCAGCATTTGAGGGAATCTTTAGCTGCTTACTCAGGAACTATTTAGAAGGCAAGTTACAATTTCTCGGGAACAGTTGGCTCATAGGCAGGGATAGAAAAATGGATTTTGTGGACCCATCTGTATCACCTGAGCCTAAGGTTAGATAATCTCATTTGAACCCTGTAGATTTAAAAGTCTTCTCTTAAGTCAGAGTAGGATCTTTCTTTCTAGAAGTTCTAACAGTTTCTTTTTCCCTTCCTTAACTGTTCACATATGTTTAACTCCAAAACACTCCAATTTTTTTCTTTTTAATCACCTACCCTATATTTTGGGACTCTAGGAATTTCATCTTAAAATTCTAATTCAAATAGTTGTTTTTAAAGACCAGTCTTGCCTTTTTGCTTTCCTAGTAATAGTGTGGGTATCCTTCCCACACTGAACTACAACCTAGCTGACCAGGACAGCAATGCATCTCCTTTAGTTAGATTTGCTCAGGTGACCAAGACAGAGTCATTTAGGCAACGTCATGTGAATGGGGATATTCTGGAAAGATGTGAGGAGATGAACAGCAATAAACGGAGCCTCCTTAGCAGCTGTACAGAGTGTCCTTTATGGAATCTCATTCTTCATTGTTCGGTGTTCAGCTACTGTAGCTCTAGTGATCTAATAGCATCTTTGGTAACCTTGTCATTTGCCCACCGACAGAAGTGGGCATCCATTGGTCCTGTCAAATTTTAATGCCTCAGCTTTCCTTGGTTTCTGCTTCTTTCTTTTTCTGATACATTGTCCACTGCTTTTTTCCCATTGCTTCGGCTTTCTTGTGATTCATTCTCTCTTTCTCTCTCATATTCTCAAATTCAAAACTACTTTTGATCCTCTTTGAACTTCTAATGCCTTGCTACTCAAAGTCTGGTCCTTAGACTAGCAGCATCACATTAACTTGGAACTCGTTAGAAATGCTGAATCTCAGGTCCCCCCTCCAGACTTGAATCATATTCTGTATATTAACAAGATCCTCAGATCTGAGAAGTATTGCTCTAATGTGGTAGCCCCTTTACTTTCTCCCAGTCCATCAGCTCCCACCTTCTTATCTTTTTTCATTTTTTCACCATCATTGTTTAATTTAGATCCCACAGTCCTTTATTTGAATGACACTCTCACCAATACTTTTAACTACCTTGTACCTTCATCTCTTAAACATTGATTTTTTAAATTTATCTGACAAAAGCCCAACTCTGGATGACTGCATCTATGTGCGTTCTCTACACCTACAACAGAACAGCCTGGCACTGCCAAAAAGTCACTTATCAGACAGATTGGTTCCAACACATTGGATTCTTTAAGTCTGCCAATTCTTCCATGTTTCCCTGGTAAATTCTCTCCCTGTATTTTCAAAAATTGTTTTAAACATTCTACATTCTAGTCAAACTTTAAATATTCTTAACTCCTCATTCTCAGCAGATGACTTCACCTCCTACTTCCTGAAGAAAATAGAAGGCATCAGATGGGAACTCCCTCAGCTTCCTGCTACCAAATTCATACAGTTCCATCTCTACCCATGTTCTTCTCTTTCCCTCTTGTGTTAGTATAGGATATAGTCTTCTGATCATTTAGGGCCAATCTCTTCACCTGTGTTTTGAATCTCATCCCTTCATGCCTTATCAGAAGTCTCACATTATCAATTCCTCCTCTCCAGCTCCACTCTGCTATTTATTCAGCATATCCTTCTCAACTGGATTATTTCCATTTACATTTAAACCTGTTCATGCATTTTCCATGTTAAAAGCAACAACCTTTTCTTGACTCCCATGTTCCTTCTCCAGCTCCTTTCAGTCTTCTCCATTTCTTTAAATCTAAAGAGTTTTCATTATTTGGTGAGTTCATTTTCTCATCTCTAACTCACTCTTTTTTTTAAAAAAAAAAAAAAAATTAATTTTTGGCTGCATTGGGTCTTCGTTGCTGCATGCAGGTTTTCTCTAGTTGTGACGAGCGGGAGCTACTCTTCATTGTAGTGCATGGGCTTCTCATTGTGGTAACTTCTCTTGTTGTGGCGGCTTCTCTTGTTGTGGCTCTTGTGCAGCCAGAGAAATATTTTGTACAGTTTTGAGTACGTTCCCTCCTCTCTGTGCCCAACTCCCATCCCTTCAGGGACTTACCATTGTTGTTTTAATAGAGACCAAAATAATGAACATAGCCCTCAAGGGCTTCTGTGGTTTGGCTTCTATCTATGTCTCCAGCTTAACCTCACTCTACTCCTTTCCTCAATCCCTGCATTCCAGTGGCATTGATTGATTGATTGATTTTCTAGTGGGCTCACAAGAGTCTCACAATACTATTGGTCTCTCTACTAGTAATATTCTTCTCCCATTCTTCAGCTTGTTACCTCTATTTCACCTTCATTTCTCAGCTCAAGCCACTTTTTTTTCAGATAAGTCTTCCTTGAGCCTCTCATGTTGGGTCAGGTTTTCATAGCATTGTTTTACTTCCTCATAGCACATGTGTTAGAATATAAATGTATGCTCATTCATGTGATTATCTGACTAATATTTGACTTCCCCATTAGTAAGTTCCATGAGCATGGAAAACAACTGTCCATTCTTCAATACCGCAGCACTTGGATGCCCTGACTGACCCAGAGTATGTCCTCAATACATACAAGTTGAATGAATGTAAATGTCTGAAGCTAGAGCATCTGATAGGATTGTTAGCCACCATCCAATGTAGAGTCCATCATACCAATTTTTTGTTTCAGGCTACCTAAGAGGCTCTTGGTTCAGTCAGTCAGTTGCTTCTGGGGAGGAAGTTGGTTGAAGTCTGTGTAGTCTAATCACAAGCAACCAACCTCAGCCAATCTTGCATTAGGAGTTGCATGTGGTTGCTTTTTCAGAAGGTAACTATGGGTATAGCATGTCCTGGAGAATGAGAGTCACTTCTCCAGTTTCAGACTCCTTGTTTATTTACATTTGAGATTAGATGACATTAGATTAGAGTCTTTGGTGGATATCAGAGAAATAAAACCCACCCATACTTCTCTTCCCTGACTGCTATGTTAGTGCCATTCTAAGTACAATTTTTAGTAAGCAAGACCTATTGAATATGCTATTAACTCTGAGTAGAGTTGTAGGAAAGTTACCTTAGAAATGTTCACTATAGCTAGTTGACATTGTACAAAATCTAAACACTTTGCTCGCATAAGTTCATGAATACTAATGGCTTTCCTTTGATTGGAAAATTCTCAAAGTGATTTGCCAACACACAGAAAGTTCACCAATACCAGCCAGGTCTGAGACTGCAGCTGGGGGCAGGGGCAGCTGGGGGCAGCTGTTTACCATAGCACGATTAGATTAGGCCTTTTCAAAATGCAAATATAAAAGAACACCTTATTCAACTGAAGCTTCAGGGGTAATTTAGAAAGGCAAATGCAATTATGCAAATTGGATAGCTGCCAAAGAAGGAGTTGGCCAACATCTTTAATTTTGTAAAGAGGGCTGTTATCAATTTATATATATAAATCTCCATCTGCCTCTGGAGAGATAATGAGTCCTCTGGGGTACAAAGTGAAGAGATGTTTTTCATGGAGAATTAGTAATATGTAAACAATAATGTTGATGCCAAGATACATATAGCATCTGCTATCAAACAGGCAACTATACCGCATATAATTAGACAATGCTAAGCAGTGGTCAAGGTCTAAAATTTTTATTATGCATGAATTTTTATTTTTGTAACTCCCTGGTGATAGCAGACAGAAGAGAAGCATATCACAGCATTTTGTCTCTTGAAAAATGGCTTGGAAAAAATCTAGTGGGAACACCTACAAACAACCAATGTTTAGAAAATAAATGTTAGTAAATATATAGTTATAATTTTTCTTACCCCCAAAGTGAAATCCTGAGCTCAGTTAAAATTCTTTTAGGTTCTCATATAGTCTTCTTTCTTTCTTCAGAAGCCAAGGGATCAACTGAAAGGAGTTGATTATTTTTTTATATCAAGAATTTATAAATAAATTGATTGGTTCATTTCACATGTATTCATTTTACTGAGTACCAAGAATGTGCAAGACATGGATTGGGTATTAGTGATACAAGAGTGAGCAAAACTAGACAGTCTCTACCTTGGCATTTATAATACAGCAAATGTGATAGACTATAATGAAGTGACCATACAAACAATTGTAAAGCTACAACTGTGTCAAAAGATGTCAAGGGAGAGGTACCCAGTACAGTTGCAGGAAAATTGAAAATTAATCTAATGGGTGGATTGATGTGGTCAAGGAGGTCAGGAAAATTTCTCCTTTTCTGACGATTAGATCTTTGAGCAGAACTCTGAAGAATGAAAACAGAAAAACTTGCCAGACAAAAATGAGAGCCTATGTGACAACTCTGTGGTGGGAGGTTGCCTAGTATGTAGGAATAACTGAGGGAAGACCAGAGAGGCTGAAGTGGAGTGAGCACGAGGAGGATATAACATGATGTGGGATAGCAGGAGCTGGACTGTGCTGAGCTCCACATGCCATGCTAAGTTGTTTGGTCTTTCCCTTCAGAGCAATAGAAAATATTAAAGTGTTCTAAGCAGAGGGTGGCAAGATGCAATTTGTATTGACTCCTCAGATTAATGTCAATTAAATTTAGACTGCCAATATATATGTACTGAAATATGTGTGGAATAATATATGTGTACAGGACATAAGCACATTTTACTTCATACCATGTCCTTAAATATAGGGAGATATTTTGAAAATGAATTTTGATACCACCATTTTGAGGAAGATTAAATCAATTAAATTGAAGTCATTGAAATTCATTGAAAAAGTATAAATGGCTTTGCTTTTTAAGTGCTGAAACAATCTTGGTCAGTGAAGTATTTAAGAAAGTGAAGATTAATACGTATTTTGAATGTAGATGAATAAAAGGTGAGAAGCAAGGAACAGTAAGATGGGGGTGTATAGAGGAGAAGGTGAAAAATATGAGACTGAGTTTGGGTATTCAAAAATGTAAAAAGTATAATGTTAGGTCTGGGCATTGAAAAACATGGTTAGTCTGAATGTGAGGGAGACACTGGACAGTAAAATGAATGAGAACAAGTAATGTGCTTCTGAGTTTTTCCATTTTTTTCTGTTTTTCCATCCCTGCATCTCTTCCTTTTGGAGAAGGACTCCCTCCTACACTGATGGTTCATGTAGTTTCAGTAGAACTGACCCCACCCATCAGCTCCAAGGATAGCCAATCAGAGTTCTCCATTTCCTGGGCCACAAGATTGATTTAGGAATGGGCCTGTGATCCAAGAAGATACAAAAGGAACCATTCCTATAATAATTTCCGAAACTAATGGGAAAGATGTGCTCTCGTTTTTGGGAGGAGGGCTAGTGCAACAATGTATTAAGATTCAAGTATTCTCTTTTGCAATCAATGAAGAGTTTGCCTGAAAACAACAGAGAGTGAAGCAGAGTCAAGAAATGGAGAAAAAGACATTGCAATTGACAGCGGTTAACCCCCTGGAACCACATATACTTTAAAGTTTCCATTTATACAGCCTGATCACTTTTTTTTTTTTTAATAGGTTTAAGTTGAGCTAGCTTGAGTTGAGTTTGTGTCATTTGAAACCATGAGCCTTGCTAGTGGACCAACCCTGCAAAAAACTCATACCTGGATCAGTCCAACCATCTGTCATCTCTGTATACCTGGGATCTTAAAAATAATTGTAGAGTCATTGTAAGAATACCTCAGAAATGTAAAGTACTGCTGGAGATCACATGAGCTTGTAGGCTGGTGCCATGAAACAGTCATGGTTCACAGCCCAGTTGGGACTTCGACACTGCTTGGTAAAACTTTTGTGTGTGTGTGTGTGTGTGTGTGTGTGTGTGTGTGTGTGTGTGTGT
>NW_021703783.1:62992810-63002877 GCF_005190385.1 Monodon monoceros
TCTCTATACCTTGTGGGTTTTTTGTTTGTTTCTAACCTGTTTTTTTTTCAGCAACGTTTACTTGAATTTCCCCCTTGCAATATCATGGACAGATTCCACAACTTTCTGGTAGCTCCCCTCTCTCACATGGCTTAGCCTGGTTGGGAGTGGAGGTGGAGATTGAAAGCTTTCTATCCAAAAACTGCATTCTCTCTCTCTCTCTCTCTCTCTCTCTCTGTTGCTGTGGTGTTTGGTGGTATGAGAGAGGTTGAAGTTAGTGGGGCTAATTCAACTACCTCTTAGAAAGTCCAAGGCTTTCTTTAGATTATAGGAACATATGATAAATTCTGATTTCAGCTTCAGGCCTTAGCCATCATTCTGAACAACAGAAAAACAAATTCTCTCAACATCCTGTTATATCTGCCTCAGTGGATTACATTCTGTTTGAGAGGAAAAGGTTGAAACCACCTGTGATGGTTAATCTTATGTGTCAACTTGACTCGGCTAAGAGATGCCCAGAGACCTGGTAAAATGTTTCTGGGTGTGTCTATGAGGGTGTTTCTGGAAGGGATTAGCATTTGAATCAGTAGACTGAGTAAACATCACTCTCACCCGTGCAGGTGGGTAGTCATCCAATCCATTAAGGGCCAGAAATAGAACAAAAAGGCAGAGGAAGGGTGAAATTACTCTTTGCTTGAGTTGGGACATCCATCTTCTCCTGCCCTCTGATATAGACGCTCCTGGTTCCAGTTGGCAGGTGGCGGATCATGGGACTTCTCAGCCTCCATAGTCACAGGAGCCAATTCCCATAATAAATCTCCTCTTACATACATCTATCTGTTTATCCTTTTGGTTCTGTTTCTCTGGAGAACCCCAAGTAACACATCATCCCATTAGCTGTCGCCTTCTACATGGGCAGCTGGGAACCCAAGCAGCAACTATGCAGAGTAGTCTGACTTCTGAGGAGGGACAGCAACCCAGAGTTCAGAGAATTCCTGACTTTGGACTCAGTTGTTTCCTTTTCTAATAGTAAGCCACATCTAGACTTCCGTATGCAGGTAGTCTATTTCTCTGAAATAAAAGATGTTGCAGGAATTAAAATGTGTTAATATATGTGAAGCTCTTAGAACAGTACTTGGAACATGGTAAGCACTTAATAAATGTTAACTGTTAACTATAACTTTGCCTACTGAGGATTCTTTACCAATCATCTTATTTCAGTAAAAGTACTCTTGTGGACTGATTGCAAAAATGGCTGTTTTCTGTCTCTCTGCGTATGCGTGCCCTTTGCAATGAACTTCTCCTTTCAAAACATAGAGACTTGGGCTTCCCTGGTGGCACAGTGGTTGGGAGTCCGCCTGCCGATGCAGGGGACACAGGTTCGTGCCCTGGTTCGGGAGGATCCCACATGCCGCGGAGCGGCTGGGCCCGTGAGCCATGGCCGCTGAGCCTGCGCGTCCGGAGCCTGTGCTCCGCAACGGGAGAGGCCACAACAGTGAGAGGCCCGCGTACCGCAAAATAAAAACACAAAAAACATAGAGACTTCGCCCCCAGTCCTTGAATCTGGGCTGGCCTTGTGACTTGCTTTGGTCAATAGAATGTTGTGGAGGTGACATTGTGTCAGTTTAACTCTCAAAAGGCTTTGTGGACTTTTGCTCTCTCTTGAATTCTTTCCCTTTGCCATGGGAACAAGCCCAAACTATCCTGCTGGAGGATAGGACACCATGTGGAGGATTGCTGAGGCAACTCAGTTGGGAGTCAGCCAACCAAGAAGCTGAGCTGCTGAGCTGATTCAGGGCGATTGATTATGGACACTTGGGGAAGCCCAGGCGGCCAAACCCACAAGGACTTCCTGTCTGAGCCCAGCCTAAATTGATGAGCTTCAGAATTAAGAACTAATACATGATTCCTGTTTTAAGCCAAGATTTGGGGTAATGCTCCTCCTCTAGTCAATGTCTATCTCAAAGCTGTTCCAGACTCCTTCCATACCTATCAAATCCCACTCAGATTTTACCATCCATTTCAACTGGTATCTCTTCTAAGAAGATTTTTCTAGTTTCTCTGTATTGTGTTATCTCACCTGTAATTGACCCCCTTTTTGATATGTGTCCATTGTGTGGTTCTTTTCCTAGCTTGCCTTGAGTAGAACTATTAGTGTGTTACTCTTTTTTGGATTCCCTGCAGCTAACAAATGATACTCAGTAGACATGAGGTTGTGACCGGGGCTAGCCAATCATGCCACCTTTTCCCATAGTGATTTGCCTCAGGTGGTGAGCACCAGAGCCAAGCAGGGCCATTCAGAGACTGCCTGTATGATATAGACTCTGAGAATAAGAGTCTAGTTTTCATTTTTTTTAGTTTTTTTTTTGTTTTGTTTTCTTTTTAGACTAAGAGCTATAAGGATATATGCCTGGTACTGCAAGGACTAAGGGAGAAACAGACAAGGGAGAGAAACTGACTAGCAGGGAGAACAAGGGCCACAGACAAAAAGAGGAGAGACAAGTAGATCTGAGAAAGAGAGAGGAGGTGAGAATTCTATCAACACTGAGATCCCAGATCTGGCCTGCTTTGGCGATAGTGAATTCTCTTTTTCACTCAAGCTCTATTCAGTCTTGTTTTTGTTACTTGCAACAAAATGGAATCCTCCCAGTCATCCTGTGAGTTGAAGAAGGTCAATAAGAACCATCATCCTAGGGCTTTATCATTTCTAGGTAGGTAGACAACATCTTGTTTTGTCTAAATTGGGGCACTTCTGAGAGTTGAAGGGGGTGCTGTAATTATTCTGAGAAAACAGGTGTTAGCTGAGACTGTCCCTGGGTTTCCTAGAAAAAACAAATGAGCCTGGATCTGCAAAGCTGAGGAGCAGATACTAGAAACTTGTGTTACAAAAAATTCAGGTATAGACCATTTATGGGTCTCCTTCTATGGCAGCCTGTCAGCCTCTCACTCTTATAGCCCTTTTAGATACAACAATGCATTTAATGAACAGAAGCCCATAGGAAGCACGATTTATGAGACAGGTAGCAATTAAACTCACTGAAACTATGTTGCATTCATGTGGGATATTTCTTGAAGTTCTGTTTGTAATCATTCTAACTTAAAGAATGGAAAAAAGTGCATTTCTTTGTCTATGTATGGGAATGTTCCTTTAGGATATTGTGGTTTGTTTTCCTTAGGTTGGGGGGAGGGATTAAATTAATATGTTTAAATTAAACATTGAACATGTTTGTTATATAAATGTCATACTCATAAAACAATGTGTTGGCAACACAAAATAACACAATGTGTGGCTAAGGCTAGTGAAATGTTTTGATTTCAATTAACTTTTATTTTTCCGGGTAAGTTAAGGAGTTGAGACAATAGTAATTACTCTCCCAATCCCCCATTCCGAATGCAGTGGTTTGCGGGGGGAGGGGGAGGTCTAATGAAGAGTAGGTAGTTCTGTGTTCTGTTGGAGAGTAGCCATAGGGAGGACCATTAATACAGGACTGGAGTCCAGTTGAAAGTAGTATTATGGTGCCCATTTTGTTTGTTTGGCTGTTGACGTGCAACCCAGTTTGTTTGTTTGTTTGTTTGTTTGTTTTTGCGGTACGCAGGCCTCTCACCGTTGTGGCCTCTCCCTCTTGTGGCCTCTCCCGTTGCGGAGCACAGGCTCCGGACGCGCAGGCTCAGCGGCCACGGCTCACGGGCCCAGGCGCTCCGCGGCATGTGGGATCTTCCCGGACCCGGGCACGAACCCGTGTCCCCTCCATCGGCAGGCGGACTCTCAACCACTGCGCCACCAGGGAAGCCCGAAAACCAGTTTTATCCTTCATCATTTCTCCCGCGGAATAAGTAACCAAATATGTGGGGATAAACCAGCAGTAAATCATTGTGTGTGTGTGTGGAGGGGGTGGTGGTGGTGATGGTCATCCAAAATGTTTACATCGACCTCCACATTCATCCTGAGAATAAAAATCAGATCAGAAAAACCTAGGAAATAAGTGATAAGGATTACCACTTTAATCGTTACTTTTTTTTTTTTAATCAAAATACTCAATAATTAAGGCTTTATTCTCTTTAAAAGTATCTGGTGTTGAGTTCTCAATTCAGATGAACTTCGCTGGTGAGCTACTGAGAACTGAGACCCCCAAAATAATCCGGAAGCCATTCTGTGAAGTTGACAAGTGAAAGGTAATTCCTTTTATGAAATATTAAGCACCCACGCCATATGTAATTACTAATTGCAGGAGAAATCAAGATGATAAAGACACAAATGGGTATACTACAAGACAAGCTAAGAAAAGAGCTAAGGAGGGGTACAGATACCACAGTGGGATTTGATGATGGTTAATATCAGGCCTGGAAAAATTAGAAAAAGCTTCTTGGAAGAAGGACCATCTGAAATGGGTCTTAAAAGTTGAGGATTTTTTTTTTTCAGGAGAAGGAGAGAGGCATTTCAGAAATAATCAAAAGCTCAGGGGAAGAAAAGTTTAGGAGTTTCCAGGAACAGGTAGGGGTCAACTTGGATGGCAAGATAGAGCACGGCTGAAAAAGCAGTGCTATCTAGTCCGGAAATCCACATCTCAAACCATACTTGTGTCTAATGTTAGGATGTTAGCATAGCCCCGCACATTCACACACACACACACCACCCCAAACATTTTGGAATTGGTGCACCATAATCTGATACAGTCCTGTATCTTCACTACAGAACACTGCTAGTCTCTCACTGCATTTCATTTCATCTAGAAGAAAAACTTGTGACATTTTTCAGTGTCATGGATCCCCGTGACTTCTATTTCACAGTCCATGTACCAGATTTCGGTACCATCACATTTTACGTTCTGTGTTTTGCCCTTGTAGATGGAGGGGTGGCACTACAGTGTTCTTCTCCAACATCATGTTAGTGTTTTGGTTCAGAGTCTTGACTAGAAATCTTACTTTTTATTGATGGGGGACCCCTTGGAGAATTTTGAGCAAAGGAATAGCTACAGGGGGAGTTATCAAGCATCAATGTATAGGGAAATTTATATGAGTAGACACAGTAATTGGGAAAACAGTTAAAAGCTCACAGAAGTCCTAGTAAAAAGTACTAAATTTCTGTTCATAGGTAGGAATATTGAAAATGGATAAGATAGTTGCAAGAGACTTTGTCAAAGTAGAATGTAAGAATTGATGTGAATGGCAAATGAGAAAGCTCAGTAGATTTGTACAGAGAACGGTAATATCATTAGTAAAAATAAAAGTGTCAAAAGGGAAGTAGAAGTTAAGTATCGTTTTGGACAAAAGGCTTATGAGTTTACTGTTGTATTACGTGTAAAGCTAAACTTTCCAAAATATTATTTGAAGGAGCTAATTAGCTGGTAGTAGGAAAGAATGATGAGGTAATAAAGTTTTCTTAAGAATACTCCTTGCTTCCACAAATATGAACCAGCATTTAAGTTGCATCATATGCCCACTTAACTGGGAGGGGCCAGAGGGAGAATAAATTTAAATAATGAGTATGATTCCTCTTTCTCAATTTTTGCCTTTCATATTGGTTTTAGAACCTAACCCCTCAATAGCATGACCTCACTGTATGATCTGGAATGGAGAAACACAAGGAACTTAACAGGAACTTAATTCATTTTACTTAATAAATCCAAATATTCAGGTGCCTTCAGCATCTAAAAGTCCCTCTATATTCATGCTTTAAAAGAACTTAAATTTGAGAATGAAGACAATAATTCCAGTCTGGTATCTAATACTTTTACTTCCCAGCAGCATATTACCACTTTGGTCAGGTTGAACCACTGCACAATTTTGCAGCTCTTTCAGAAAAATAATGAAAACAATTAGAAAGACAAGATCACATGCAATGGTGAGAAAATAGTACTATGACCCAATCTTTCCCCATAAATGTGGAATATCCTCGATTCATCTCCCCATTGTGTATTTATTATAAGCCCTTACAGCAAGGGATTTTGTTCTTTCAGTTTTTTTGTTGTTGTTTTTTTTTTGTAGCACCAAATAGACACAGTGGCTAACAATAAGTAATTCTCAAAAGTCATTGCGATAGTTATCACATGTCAGAAATTTTCTGGATCTGTACTTTTATCCATTTCCCTGGCTTGAAGTGTTCTTCATGAGAGTAAGCTGCAACTTAAGATTGAGTTCTCACTCTGTTTCTGCCACTGATGTGGTTTGTTGATCATAATACTTTACTAATATCTTTTTATATACTACTTTACAATTTCAAAGAACTTTTATATACAGTGACCCATTTATGTTACTGACATTTATTTTAATGTAATGGTGTCCCCCAAGCCACAGATAACGCTTAGACACATGAGCTTTTGTGTTATACTGTGTGGGTTCATATCCCAGTTCCATCTGCTAACTGTGTGACCTTGGACAGGTCACATATCTGTGCTTCAGTTTTCTTGTCTATAAAATGGAACCTACTAAATAGAGTTGTTGAAGGGATTCAGTGATATAGTCTATGAATGTACTGAGCATAGTAAGAGCTAAATAAGTGTTAGTTACGAATAAATTATTACCTACCTCACTGGTAGGAGCAAGAGCTAAATAAGTGTTAGTTATGAATAAATTATTACCTACCTCACTGGGGTATAACTATGATGTTTGGGTACACTGAGCAGCATTTTTGAGTGGTGTGTTTAGAAAAGCAAGTTCACATAAATATGTGCAGAGTCTTTCATGATTTCCATGGGGTAAGGGATTTCATTTCTTCTATTAGCTGTGAAGAAGGATCCATTAGACAGTAACCCTAGTTATTGCTAGAGCAAGTGTTGAGGAGCCCCTCACAGCAAACTCCACGTGCCGCATCTGTCTTGTTTGCCATTGTATTTCCAAAACGTAGCATATGCTAGGTATACAATAAATATTTGTTAGATGAATAAACACATGGGAAAGTCTTAATTGCTATGTGATTAATCTTTAGCTCAGGTACATTCTAAGAGTCAAATAAGAAAGGAGAAGTGATCTTTTGAAAGCAGGAAAAGATTTAGAGATGGTGTCTCCAATTACAATGAAAGCCTTAGAGAAAAGTGGTTAATATATATTGAAGGACATATTAATAATATGCTTGATGATATGAATTTTCTTTTTAAAAAATGAAAATATTTTACAAAATTTATAAATGGAGTTCCATGTTTGGATCATCCTTGTCCTATAACTCAGGGACCTTTCATAAATAGCTAGAAAAGTTGAGTTTTATTCATTGTAAAAACTCTGAATCCCCAAACATTCCTATCTAAGTGTTCTCAAACCCTTGAAGCCTTTGAAGTAATTGATTCCAAATTCATATATCTAAAAAGTATTTATAAAGAGTCAATTCTGGTTCTAATTATGTAATTCAGAAATTATAATGCCAATCAGGATAATATAAATTGGTGAAATTTTTCAAATTATCAGAAGGCAAAATTCATTTTTTTGTCTAATTTCATTCATTTATTTAGTTGTCCATTCATTCAACAAATATTAATTGAGCGCCTCTACTGTGCTGGCATTATCCCAGACGCTAGGGATACAGCAGTCCACAAGGCGGTTATAGCCCTTTCTCAGGGATTTTATGATCTAGAGAGGGATGAGATGGGTAGGACTACCCCATGTTTCAGGAGATTTTGCCTTACGTTGGCCTCCCTGAATCTTCAGAGCATTGATTTCTACTTCATGATGCTGTTAAAGCTGGTCTTACTAACAGGCTGTGTCTGTGTGATAAACACAAACTAGCCAAAAGATGAGAAATTCAAGCATTATTCACACATCCACAAATATCTATAGATGTTAAAAATAATGTAGACAAAGTATTCCAACGTCTCAGAGTCCTATGGGCACAGTTGAGTAAAATGAACTGAGATCAGATCAGTTTGATTTGTCATGGTTGAAAACTGCATTTGTAAATTGGTATAATCCATCTCCAGCCAAGTTCTTCAGAGACAGCCTTGAATTCTTAAAAAGCTCCTGAATGACAGATTTTGTATTAAGATCTTAGCATTGTCTTAAAAGATAGTCGTAGTTCACATAACTAGAGAATTCCCTATTGATTACATGATTGAGGAAGCACAAAATCTGTTATTTTTTCCAAAGTCAATTGTAATTTAAGCTCATTATCTCCCTGTGGAGGTTCTATTTCAAATGGCAACAGAATCAAAATGTAAATGCCTCAGTGAAAAGGTTTAAGGATTCTTTTACTGAACTATGCTGTGTATTTTGCCTTCAAAATCACAGCAGGAAAGAGTTTAGAAAAATCTGGCCACCAATTAGGTCAAGGGAAAGAAATAAAATTCAGCAGGATCGAGTTTAGAAAAATCTGGCCACCAATTAGGTCAAGGGAAAGAATTAAAATTCAGCAGGATCACTGATGAATAGTCGCAACAGATCTTCCCCCAACTTTTAATATCTCATTTGTTTATAGTAAAGCTTCATGTAAGAGTAACATGATATGTCTTTATTTTAATATGACTTTGGACTTGTCAGTGGCTCTAATATGATCAGTAATAATAAAAGGCATTAATACAAGTTGTAGTAACTTTCTTCCTTTTCCCTCTGGCTTCAGTGAACCTTTAGACAACCACAAGCAGCCTCTCTAAGTCTACTGGCTACTTTTGACGAAAGTAGCTACTTTTGACGAAAACTTTAGGGGAAGGCTTACATTTCAACAACTAGATTTTACTGAAGAAAACTGGCCATCTGACTGGTCATTTGTAAACAGGACTAGTGTGACATGTAATCTGTCCTTAGATGCCTTAGGTGTGATGGATTGCCCCTTCACTTGGACAAACGACTTGGCATACATTTATTAGCACAAAACATTATGCAAATGAAGCATAAAATACACAGGTTTCCAGAAAACACAAATGTAAGCTGTCTGCCCATTTGACAGTTGCTTCTGTAACACCATGACAATATTTATATTGCCATGAAAACATATGATAACTTAATAGTAACCAACCACTTACGGCTAAACGAAAACATACCTTAAGCTCCAAATTTATACAGTGTACTGAGATGTGTTGAAATGACCATTTCCTCATCACAAGGGTGCATTGATTTCCCTTTATGACAGTCTGTAGTATAGCCTGAATAGCTTGAATATTTTTCTGTTAAATGATAACTAAAATATATGTTTTATTAAATTTTTCTTATAAAAATGGGAACTACCTCTTTCAAACTGAATAATACTCCTGTATTCTTCATTCATTCCCTTAGTCATGCTTACCTCTTTTGTAACCCTATTTTACATAACATTCAGGGTCCTCACCCTTGCTCCACCCCCACTCCAGTTCTCTCTAGTAAAAAATGATACGTGTTCAAGAATGGGAATCTGTTACCACGGCAGGACATTGCTGAAATAGGTGCACCTCCTGGTTTCCTTACTGTTTGTCCTCTGTTGAGTGATGGGCTATGAAGAGTAGGCAGAACTTGGTATTGACAATAACACCACCCGACAGGGCAAAATGAAACATGTGGGGTAGTTCCAATTGGTTTTATTTTCAAGAAAACAGTGCCTAAACTGAGCTTCATAAATTTCTAATTTGAGGGACTATCTGAAATGTGAAATTTATTGTCTCTTGGGGAATCAGTTTCTTCATTTGAGAAAACGGAATATTCAAATATTTGCCTCAAGTTTTAATGATCTCTCTAGAATGCTTCAACTGGACATTTATTCTTTCTTCAGGTACATTTGTGTGGCTAAGGTATTTAAGTGCCCAAATAATTATTGCTTCCTGCTAATTCCATAAAGTAAAATCAGACTTATGCGCCTAGATTCACCATAAGTTAAAAGTTATGATCAGTATAGGTGATTTTAACAGATCATTTTATAGTAAATGATACTTTCTGAAAGACATCTCACTATTTACGTACATGAATATGTGTAATGAAGTAGGTATATTTTTACCCTAGAAGCAGCAGTATCTTTTCATTCACAATATTAATATCTCTGGTTTCCATATGCCTAATTTTAAGAGGAATAATACTTTTGATCTTATATTGCCAAACATATCCAGTTTATACTTGGGAAAAATGATCTAGATTTTGTATGACATATATTTGTATATATATATATATATATATATATATATATATATATATATATATAT